>NC_061514.1:100984585-101010759 GCF_022539505.1 Lolium rigidum | reverse complement strand
TGTGTTTAAGTTTTAGTTACGTATTGCTAAGGTTAAGGAATGACACCACTCACTCGATAACCGAACAGCACCTATTGCGTGCCTGTCTAGGCCTTTGGAGCTCCTTCATTTGGATCTCTTTGGGCCATCACATTATGATACTCTTGGTGGGAGCAAGTATGGACTTGTCATTGTTGATGATTACTCAAGATACTCTTGGGTCTTTCTCCTTAAGTCTAAGGACGAGACCCATAGAGAGTTCATCACCTTCGCCAAGAAAGCTCAACGTATGTACGAATCCGAGATCAAGGCAATTAGGACCGACAATGGCACCGAGTTCAAGAACTACACTATGCAAGAGTTTGTTGATGATGAGGGCATCAAGCATGAGTTTTCGGCGCCATACACCCCTCAACAAAATGGTGTTGTTGAAAGGAAGAACCAGGACTATCATTGAGATGGCAAGAACCATGTTGAGTGAATTCAACTCACCCCACAACTTTTGGGGAGAAGCCATCTCTACGGCCGTCCACTACTCCAACCGGCTCTTCCTCCAGTCCCCTCCACAACAAAACTCCATACGAGCTTCTTACCGGTAACAAGCCTAATGTCATGTACATTCGTGTCTTTGGATGCAAATGCCTTGTTAAGAACAACAAAGGAAAGCTCAGTAAATTTGAAACTAGAACCATAGAGGGTATATTTGTTGGATATGCGGAGAACTCTCACGCCTATAGATACTACAACTGGTCCACTAGGACTATTGAAGTATCTTGTGACATGGTGTTCTTGGAGGATAATGGCTCCCAAGTGGAGCAAGTTGTTCCATGTGTTGCAGGTAATAATGATGATCCATCTAGTGCCATCAAGCATATGGGCATTGGACACATCCGGCCCATGGAAGCTTGATACATCTCCGACGTATCGATAATTTCTTATGTTCCATGCCACATTATTGATGATATCTACATGTTTTATGCATACTTTATGTCATATTTATGCATTTTCTGGAACTAACCTATTAACAAGATGCCGAAGAGCCGATTCTTCGTTTTCTGCTGTTTTTGGTTTCGGAAATCCTAGTAAGGAAATATTCTCGGAATTGGACGAAATCAACGCCCAGGGGCCTATTTTCACACGAAGCTTCCAGAAGACCGAAGAGTCAACGAAGTGGGGCCACGAGGTGGCCAGGAGGTAGGGCGGCGCGGCCCAAGCCCTGGCCGCGCCGACCTGTCTCCTGGGCCCCTCGCGACGCCCCCTGACCTGCCCTTCCGCCTACAAATAGCCTTCGTCGCGAAACCCCAGTACCGAGAGCCACGATACGGAAAACCTTCCAGAGACGCCGTCGCCACCAATCCCATCTCGGGGGATTCAGGAGATCGCCTCCGGCACCCTGCCGGAGAGGGGATTCATCTCCCGGAGGACTCTACACCGCCATGGTCGCCTCCGGAGTGATGAGTGAGTAGTTCACCCCTGGACTATGGGTCCATAGCGATAGCTAGATGGTCGTCTTCTCCTTATGTGCTTCATTGTCGGATCTTGTGAGCTGCCGAACATGATCAAGATCATCTATCCGTAATGCTATATGTTGTGTTTGTTGGGATCCGATGAATAGAGAATACTATGTTATGTTGATTATCAATTTATATCTATGTGTTGTTTATGATCTTGCATGCTCTCCGTTATTAGTAGAGGCTGCGGCCAAGTTTTTACTCTTAACTCCAAGAGGGGTATTTATGCTCGATAGTGGGTTCATGTCTCCGTGAATGCGGGAGTGACAGGGAACCTCTAAGGTTATGGATGTCTTGTTGCCACTAGGGATAAAACATTGATGCTATGTCCGAGGATGTAGTTATTGATTACATTACGCGCAATACTTAATGCAATTGTCTGTTGTTAGCAACTTAATACTAGAGGGGGTTTGGATGATAACCTGAAGGTGGACTTTTTAGGCATAGATGCATGCTGGATAGCGGTCTATGTACTTTGTCGTAATGCCCAATTAAATCTCACTATACTCATCATAATATGTATGTGCATGGTCATGCCCTCTTTATTTGTCAATTGCCCAACTGTAATTTGTTCACCCAACATGCTATTTATCTTATGGGAGAGACACCACTAGTGAACTGTGGACCCTGGTCCAATTCTTTACATCTGAAATACAATCTACTGCAATTGTTTTACTGTTCTCTGCAAACAATCCTCATCCACACTATACATCTAATCCTTTGTTACAGCAAGCCGGTGAGATTGACAACCTCACTGTTTCGTTGGGGCAAAGTACTTGGTTTGTGTTGTGCAGGTTCCACGTTGGCGCCGGAATCCCTGGTGTTGCGCCGCACTACATCTCGCCGCCATCAACCTTCAACGTGCTTCTTGACTCCTACCGGTTCGATAAACCTTGGTTTCTAAGCGAGGGAAACTTACTGTTGTACGCATCACACCTTCCACTTGGGGTTCCCAACGGTCGCGTGCTTCGTACGCGTGTCAAGCTAAATTTACGGCGCCGTTGTCGGGGAGATCAAGATACGCTGCAAGGGGAGTCTCCACATCCCAATCTCTTTACTTTGTTTTTGTCTTGCTTTATTTTATTTACTACTTTGTTTGCTGCATTATATCAAAATACAAAAAAATTAGTTGCTAGTTTTACTTTATTTACTGTCTTGCACTCTATATCAAAAACACAAAAAAATTAGTTACTTGCATTTTACTTTTGTTACCATGTCTAGTTCTGCACTTGTTACTTCTTCACCGAAGAATTAGTCTTCACTTTTAAACAAGGGGATGAGGAGAGTTTTAAAGATGCTTGGTCCAGAATTTTTACTTCTTATCGTAAAGCTGAACCTCAAATGACTCTAAGTTTGCTCCTTAGTAATTTTTATTTTGGTCTTATGATTCGCTATAGATATGCCTTGGATGCTTTAGTGGGAGGAGATTTCCTTCATTGCAATGGGGATCAAGCTTTTAATGCCATAAAGAAGTTGGTTGCATCACATGATTCAGCTAATAACTTTGATTCAGCCCTTATTAGCATTTATAATAGATTAAACAATCTTGAGACAAGTGCATCTCGCTTGAATGATAATTATCGCTATGTTCGTAACCGTCTTGAACAAGTTTTAGTGAACTCTGAACCTTCATTATGGGATCCTACTGTTAAAATTGTTATCGGAGATCAAACTCTTCATGCCAATTGTGATATTATGTCTGAATTTTGCCTTATGCCTAAGAGTATTCATGAATCTTTGCAACTTTGGGGATTCGTTGAAGGAGGAGAAGAAATAACTCTTATTGATAACTCTGTTATAATTCCTAAGGGAATAGCCGCAGGTGTGCATACAACCATTCCTGGAAGAACAATATCCATTGATTATCTTGTTATTGAATGTGTAGGAACAGGACAAATCACACTCGGAAGATCCCTGCTGAAACTATTGGGAGCAGTCATAGATATGGGAGAAGGCACCCTGAAATTCACCTCTACACCGGGGGGAAGACATGTATTCCCTAAATCAAAGAGTAAGAAAAAGAACAAGAAAGGTAAGGGTAAAGCCCAAGGTAATGTTGATACACCGTCTCTTGATAATACTTGATACACACTTTACGCGCCTAGGCTGAAAGGCGTTAAAGAAAAGCGCTTATGGGAGACAACCCATGTTTTTACTACAGTAATTTTGTTTTATATTTGTGTCTTGGAAGTTGTTTACTACTGTAGCAACCTCTCCTTATCTTAGTTTAGTGTTTTTTTGTGCCAAGTAAAGTCGTTGATAGTAAGGTTCATACTAGATTTGGATTACTGCGTGAGAAACAGATTTCTTTGCTGTCACGAATCTGGGCAAAATTCTCTGTAGGTAACTCAGAAAATTATGCCAATTTACGTGAGTAATCCTCAGATATGTACGCAACTTTCATTCAATTTGAGCATTTTCATTTGAGCAAGTCTGGTGCCTCAATAAAATTCGTCTTTACGAACTGTTCTGTTTTGACAGATTCTGCCTTTTATTTCGCATTGCCTGTTTTGATATGCTCGATGGATTTTTCGATTCCATTGACTTTCAGTAGCTTTGTGCAATGTCCAGAAGTGTTAAGAATGATTATGTCACCTCTTAACATGTAAATTTTGATTATGCACTAACCCTCTAATGAGTTGTTTTGAGTTTGGTGTGGAGGAAGTTTTCAAGGATCAAGAGAGGGAGATGATACAACATGATCAAGGAGAGTGAAAGCTCTAAGCTTGGGGATGCCCCGGTGGTTCACCCCTGCATATATTAAGAAGACTCAAGCGTCTAAGCTTGGGGATGCCCAAGGCATCCCCTTCTTCATCGACAACATTATCGAGTTCCTCCCCTGAAACTATATTTTTATTCCATCACATCTTATGTGCTTTGCTTGGAGCGTCGGTTTGTTTTTGTTTTTGTTTTGTTTGAATAAAATGGATCCTAGCATTCTTTGTGTGGGAGAGAGACACGCTCCGCTGTTGCATATGGACAAATATGTCCTTAGGCTTTACTCATAATATTCATGGCAAAGTTTCTTCTTCGTTAAATTGTTATATGGTTGGAATTGGAAAATGATACATGTAGTAATTTGCTATAATGTCTTGGATAATGTGATACTTGGCAATTGTTGTGCTCATGTTTAAGCTCTTGCATCATATACTTTGCACCCATTAATGAAGAAATACATAGAGCATGCTAAAATTTGGTTTGCATATTTGGTCTCTCTAAAAGTCTAGATAATTTTTAGTATTGAGTTTGAACAACAAGGAAGACGGTGTAGAGTCTTATAATGTTTACAATATGTCTTTTATGTGAGTTTTGCTGCACCGCTTCATCCTTGTGTTTGTTTCAAATAAACCTTGCTAGCCTAAACCTTGTATCGAGAGGCAATACTTCTCATGCATCCAAAATACTTGAGCCAACCACTATGCCATTTGTGTCCACCATACCTACCTACTACATGGTATTTCTCCGCCATTCCAAAGTAAATTGCTTGAGTGCTACCTTTAAACAATTCAAAATTTATCACCTCTGATTTGTGTCAATGTTTTATAGCTCATGAGGAAGTATGTGGTGTTTATCTTTCAATCTTGTTGGGCAACTTTCACCAATGGACTAGTGGCATCATCCGCTTATCCAATAATTTTGCAAAAAGAGCTGGCAATGAGATTCCCAGTCCCAAATTAATTAACAAAAAAATAGACACTCCTCCATGGTATGTGATTGTTGGACGGCACCCGAAGGATTCGGTTAGCCATGGCTTGAGAAAGCAAAGGTGGGGAGGAGTGTCATCATAATAAAACTAAAATAAAAAGGCACTCCTTCATGGTATGTGATTGTTGGACGGCACCCGAAGGATTCGGTTAGCCATGGTTTGTGAAAGAAAGGTTGGAAGGAGTGCCACACAAAAATAAAATAAAATGGGAGCCGCTCTTTGAAGGTTTGTCTGGCAAGGGGGTTAGAGTATCCACTACCATTCGTTGACAACAACAAACACCTCTCAAAATTTTACTTTTATGCTCTCTATATGTTTTCAAAATCAAAGCTCTAGCACAAATATAGCAATCGATGCTTTCCTCTTTGAAGGACCATTCTTTTACTTTTATGTTGAGTCAGTTCACCTATCTCTATCCACCTCAAGAAGCAAACACTTGTGTGAACTGTGCATTGATTCCTACATACTTGCATATTGCACTTGTTATATTACTCTATGTTGACAATATCCATGAGATATACATGTTATAAGTTGAAAGCAACCGCTGAAACTTCATCTTCCTTTGTGTTGCTTCAATACCTTTACTTTGAATTATTGCTTTATGAGTTAACTCTTATGCAAGAATTATTGATGCTTGTCTTGAAGTACTATTCATGAAAAGTCTTTGCTTTATGATTTAGTTGTTTACTCATGTCATTTACATTGTTTTGATCGCTGCATTCATTACATATGCTTACAATAGTATGATCAAGGTTATGATGGCATGTCACTCCAGAAATTATCTTTTTTATCGTTTACCCCGCTCGGGACGAGCAGAAACTAAGCTTGGGGATGCTGATACGTCTCCGATGTATCGATAATTTCTTATGTTCCATGCCACATTATTGATGATATCTACATGTTTTATGCATACTTTATGTCATATTTATGCATTTTACTGGAACTAACCTATTAACAAGATGCCGAAGAGCCGATTCTTTGTTTTACTGCTGTTTTTGGTTTCAGAAATCCTAGTAAGGAAATATTCTCGGAATTGGACGAAATCAACGCCCGAGGGCCTATTTTCACACGAAGCTTCCGGAAGACCGAAGAGTCAACGAAGTGGGGCCACGAGGTGGCCGGGAGGTAGGGCGGCGCGGCCCAAGCCCCGGCCGCGCCGACCTGTCTCCTGGGCCCCTCGCGACGCCCCCGACCCGCCCTTCCGCCTACAAATAGCCTTCGTCGCGAAACCCCGGTACCGAGAGCCACGATACGGAAAACCTTCCGGAGACGCCGTCGCCGCCAATCCCATCTCGGGGGATTCGGGAGATCGCCTCCGGCACCTCGCCGGAGAGGGGATTCATCTCCCGGAGGACTCTACACCGCCATGGTCGCCTCCGGAGTGATGAGTGAGTAGTTCACCCCTGGACTATGGGTCCATAGCGATAGCTAGATGGTCGTCTTCTCCTTATGTGCTTCATTGTCGGATCTTGTGAGCTGCCGAACATGATCAAGATCATCTATCTGTAATGCTATATGTTGTGTTTGTTGGGATCCGATGAATAGAGAATACTATGTTATGTTGATTATCAATTTATATCTATGTGTTGTTTATGATCTTGCATGCTCTCCGTTATTAGTAGAGGCTATGGCCAAGTTTTTACTCTTAACTCCAAGAGGGGGTATTTATGCTCGATAGTGGGTTCATGTCTCCGTGAATGCGGGGAGTGACGAGGAACCTCTAAGGTTATGGATGTCTTGTTGCCACTAGGGATAAAACATTGATGCTATGTCCGAGGATGTAGTTATTGATTACATTACGCGCAATACTTAATGCAATTGTCTCGTTGTTAGCAACTTAATACTGGAGGGGTTCGGATGATAACCTGAAGGTGGACTTTTTAGGCATAGATGCATGCTAGATAGCAGATCTATGTACTTTGTCGTAATGCCCAATTAAATCTCACTATACTCATCATAATATGTATGTGCATGGTCATGCCCTCTTTATTTGTCAATTGCCCAACTCGTAATTTGTTCACCCAACATGCTATTTATCTTATGGGAGAGACACCACTAGTGAGCCGTGGACCCCGATCCAATTCTTTACATCTGAAATACAATCTACTGCAATTGTTTCTTGTTCTCTCGCAAACAATCATCATCCACACTATACATCTAATCCTTTGTTACGGCAAGCCGGTGAGATTGACAACCTCACTCTGTTTCGTTGGGGCAAAGTACTTGGTTTGTGTTGTGCAGGTTCCACGTTGGCGCCGGAATCCCTGGTGTTGCGCCGCACTACATCTCGCCGCCATCAACCTTCAACGTGCTTCTTGACTCCTACTGGTTCGATAAACCTTGGTTTCTAACTGAGGGAAACTTACTGCTGTACGCATCACACCTTCCACTTGGGGTTCCCAACGGTCGCGTGCTGTACGCGTGTCAAAGCTCATAATGATGATCAAGATGATGGAGTAGATGTATCAAGCACAGCTCAAGTGGAGCCTAGCTCAACTCAAGCCAAACCATCAAGTGCAACTCAAGAACCATCCTCTACTCAAGATGAGTCACGTTCCGAAGAACAAGAAGAAAACCCTCATTCCGCGGAGCAAGACCATGATGATGATCAAGAAACATCCTCAACTCATGATCAAGCTCAAGTGATCCCTCATGATCAAGCACTAGCAAGAGATGAATTCATTGATCATGAAGGAACCATTCGGAAGATCAAGGCCGCTACAAGGGCAAGTGACATGAAAGTGGATCAAGTCCTTGGTAGCATCTCAAGAGGAGTGGTAACTCGTAGACACCATGCATTATTTATCACTTATTGTCAACATCATGCTTTTGTGTCTAGTTTTGAACCACTTAAGGTACATGAAGCCTTGGTTGATCCGGATTGGGTAATTGCCATGCAAGAAGAATTGGGGTGTTTCACTCGTAATGAAGTATGGTCTCTAGTTGAGAGACCCAAGGATCATCGCATCAATGTTATTGGGACCAAATGGGTATTCAAGAACAAGCAAGATGAGAATGGCATTGTCATACGAAACAAATCAAGGTTAGTGGCGCAAGGGTTTGCCCAAATAGAAGGTATGGATTTTGAGGATACCTTTGCGCCGGTAGCCCATCTTGAAGCTATTCGTCTTTTGCTTGCATTTGCATCTTTCCACAATTTCAAACTATATCAAATGGATGTGAAAAGTGCATTTTTGAATGGTCCCCTAAAAGAAACCGCATATGTGGCTCAACCCCCGGGTTTCGAAGACCCATGCCGACCCAACCACGTGTATTTACTCCATAAGGCACTCTATGGTCTCAAGCAAGCTCCACGTGCTTGGTATGAGTTCCTTAGGGATTTCTTACTACATGATGGGTTTTGCATGGGTACGGTCGATTCCACCCTTTTCACCAAGCGGGTTAAAGGGGGTGGCCTATTTATATGTCAAATATATGTTGATGATATTATCTTTGGTGGAACTAACCCTAATCATAACAAAGCTTTTGAGCTATTGATGACTAGGAAATTTGAGATGTCCATGATGGGAGAGTTGAAGTTCTTCCTAGGCTTCCAAGTGAGGCAACTTGCAAAAGGCACCTTCATCTCTCAAGAAAAGTATGTGAAGCGGACTTACACTGGTGGGGACAAGTTCTTCTGGACCAAGACACAAGAAACCCTATGGGATGGTTTCTATAATACTCAAGAGTGTATGAAGAATGGTGCTGTTGTGATGCCCAAGGCCATCAATCCTGAAGAGCTTGCCTTGCATGAAGCCACAAAGTACCGCTTTGTGGTTGAAACCTTGAAGGGTATGGGACTATATGACCTTGTGTGCCTGAAGCCCGATGATGCACAAGAAGATCCCACCTATTGTCCCCTTCTAGTCCGTCAGTTCCATTGCATCGTCTTCTTCCATGATGATGCGGACCGCACCATGACTTGGATGACTGGCCGGGAGAAGTATTCCTGCACCTACACTCAGTTCTGTGCGGCCATGGGTTTTGGTGGTGGCCGTGCTCAAGGGTACAGAATTCATACTCGGCCTAAGATGACTAGAGGTGACATCTCCTTTTGCTATCCCACTAACCCCACAGCTGGGCCTCCCACTATCTATGGGATGTACTACTCATATCTTGTCCTTGCCAAGATGTTCCGTGAGAGTCTCATCAGCAAGTCAGGCGATACTAGTGAAGTCAGGAACTACCACCTGAATCTGATGTACTATTGTCACCCTGCCAGGATAAGGAAGATTGATGGTTGTGATCTTATTCACTGTGAACTGAAGCGTGCAGTTATGGACCGCATGACTCCCAACTATGCTCAGTATGTTCAGCGGCTCATCAACTACATTGTTCCTGCTCCTCTCAACACTCTTGATGAAAGGGTCATCATGGAACCATTCAGGTTCCCTACTCAGGACGGTCGCCCGGAAGTCCCTTCCATGATGCCCTCCAATGACCGTCGTTCCAAGGAACACCATGATCCCGCAGCAAGCTCCAGCTACTCTCGGCGCCCTCAGCGTGGTGCCGCTCGCTTCTTCTCCAGCATGTGGCAGATGTGCAAGAATACCAATGATGTTGCACATCAGAGTCTTGCTTTGAACCAGGAGACACGGAGGAGACAGAGTGAGTTCATGGCTACACGGAATGCTCCTGTTCCTCCTTCTGGCCCTGAGATGGAGCCTGTGGTTGCACCCGCTTGGGAGATGCCTCCCATTGCCGATGAGATGCTCCGAACTTCGACCTATCCATGTATGCTCATGGTGGCCCTCCTCCTCGGACTGCTCGTGCTCCTACTCCTACTGATGATGATGGTGATGAGGATGAAGGCGATGCGGCTGCGCGCGATGATGGCGAGAGCTCCTACTCCGCCGGGCATGAGTTCTATTGATGGGTGCGATAGCATCTCTCCTCTTTTCTTCGCCTTTTTGGTGTTCCGATGCCAAAGGGGAGAAGAGAGTAGAGTCTAGGACCACGGGGTTCTTTGATTGTCACAAGCCATGGGAGTTGCTTTATTTGAATCTTATATGGCTTGTGCTTATTTGCTTTGATTTCTCAAGAACCATTTACTACTTCGAATAATTTGTGTATGGACGTGTATGGACGACTATTTGTATGCTTATTCACTCTATTAGGATAATCATGCTTTATGCTTATATATCTTGATATACTTGTCCATACCATGCTTGTTTCCTAAAGATATTGGGGGAGCTTCTCATATTCCACAAATGGTGCACTTTGCATTCAAACGCAAATTCTCCAAGTGCACACATTATGGGGGAGCTGTCGTAATATCTTATATGGAATCAAGGTTTAGAGCTTATCATAATATCTATATGTGACTCTAGCTCGGTTTGTTATCGTATACCAAAAAGGGGGAGATTGTAAGGGTATTTTACCCTTATCCATTATTTTGGTAACAATGACACCGTGCTAGAGTATTTGACCTAATACGTTTATAAGGATTATCTCAGATATTAGGCAAAGAGGCATAAATGGTGTATCAAAGGAACAAGACGGCTAAAGGAGACCCCCACTTCAACAACAATCAAAAAGGGGTCTACAGCAGAAATCCGGTTTGCCGCCCGGTCAGTCGGCCACACAACCGGTCAGTCCGGCGAGCAACCCGGTCAACCGGGCGCCAACCGGGCGCCAACCGGGCGCCAACCAGGCTCCAAACCAGCGCCTAAGTGATCCGGTCTTTGGCCCGGTCTGCTGGCCTCCAGACAGGCGGGACCGGCGTGCAGTCCGGTCGACTGGGCGCCAACCGGAGGAGCTCCTGGACGAGGCAAAGTGTCCCCCGGTCGGGATCCGGTCTATCGTCCGGTCTGGACCGGCAGGTCCGGTCCCTGGCCCGGTCCGACCGGCCTCTGCACCGGACAGTCCGGTCAGTGGTCCGGTTGACCGGGTTTGTCGGGAGAAACGATGAGGTGGCAAGTGACCAACGGCCATATTTCGAAAAACACTATAAATAGGCCTTTTCCTACCTCTGAACAGTTAGGCACAACATTACAAGCTGTTCTTGAGCTCTATCTCTCTTACTCCATTGCTAGAAACACCAAAAGCCTCAGATCTCCCTCCTCCTCCACCCAAACTCAAA
Organism: Lolium rigidum; assembly: GCF_022539505.1. Classification (NCBI taxonomy): domain Eukaryota; kingdom Viridiplantae; phylum Streptophyta; class Magnoliopsida; order Poales; family Poaceae; genus Lolium; species Lolium rigidum. Next base: position 100,999,481 of record NC_061514.1, on the reverse strand, counting down.
TCCCTCCGAGGAAACGTTAGAGGAGGACCCGATCTACAGTTCTACCAAGCCAAATCTCATTCCCCCTTGTATTCATCGAGAAGCTTGCTTCCTAGGGTTCCTTGGAAACCCTAGGTGGGCAAGAGGAGTCCGGAAGCATCCGGGCTGTGGATTTGCTCCGGGCAAGATTGAAAGAACATCTCTCATATTATGTTTTGTGTGTTTGATGTCAATGTATGTGATACACTAATGTTTGTCTAAGTGGTACAGGGATTATATAGATACATTTATATGTGTGTTGGATGTGGTCAGTTCTGTCAAAAAGAAGCGACAAAAAGATCATCGGGTCGGATAATCCGGGCCGGATATTTCCAAAATATCCGGCCCCCAGTTTTCGGCTAAGGACTCGAGGTTTTGTGGCTCAGTATGCTTCTGGATAGAGGCCGGACATTTGCCCGGATATTGTCCCGGTTTTGTCCCAAGGCCGGATTATCCGGGCCGGACATTTCCGAAATATCCGGCCCCCAGTTTTCGGCTAAGGACTCGAGGTTTTGTGTCTCAGTATGCTTTTGGATAGGGGCCGGACATTTGCCCGGATATTGTCCTGGTTTTGTCCCAAGGCCGGATTATCCAGGCCGGACATTTCCGAAATATCCGGCCCCCTCGAAAATGGCTAAGGACCTGTAAAAAAGCAAGTCAGGATATTGGCCGGATATTTGGCTGGACATTCTCCCGGTTTTGTACCTGAGGCCGGATTATCCGGGGGGGGGCGGATTATCCGGCCCTTACTTAGGCCGGAATATTCGGCCCCCCGGAAGCCCCAACGGCTGGATTTTGGGGAGGGGTATTTATACCCCTCTTCTTCTTCCTTCCTCCTTTGCTCAATCATTGCTCAAAATTTGCCAAGCCTCACCTCCATTAGAGCCACCTCAAGAAACACAAGATTTGCAAGATCTCCTTCCTCCCCCAACCAAAGCTCTTGATCTTTGGAGATTCGAAGGAGAAGACACCGATCTACATCCTCACCGAAGCGTTTTTCATTTCCCCTCATTTGTTTGAGGGATCTCATGCTAGTGTTCCTATTTGGTTCCCTAGTTGATTTGTGTTGATGTGTTGTTGTTGATTGCTTGTATTGTTACGGATTTGGGAGCCTCCAATTCAGTTGTGGATGTGTGCCCCAAGAACCTTGTAAAGGCCCGGTTTCCGCCTCGAGGAAATCCCTTAGTGGAAGTGGGCTAGGCCTTCGTGGCGTTGCTCACTTGGAGATCCGAGTGAAGCCTTCGTGGTCGTTGGTTTGGCTTTCGTAGCAACCACACTCCTCCAAACGTAGACGTACCTTCTTGCAAAGGAAGGGAACTACGGGAATCATCTTCGTGTCATCGCGTGCTCCACTCTCGGTTACCTCTATCCTATTCTATCTCTTATATTGCGTAGCTATATCTTGCTTAGTTGCTTGTCTTGTCATATAGGTAAATTCACTTAGTTGCATATCTAGAGAATTTACCTTTGTGTCAAGCCTAAATCGAAAAAGAACTAAAAATTGGTTAGCACCTATTCACCCCCCTCTAGGTGCGGCATACGATCCTTTCAAAGATTGTGAAGGTTTGGAGGCTACCTCAAAGTCTACCACAAGTGAGTGAGCTATTCCTTCGTGGGATAGGCTCCGGAGAATAGGGTGAGCCTTCGTGGCGTGGGGAATCCTTCGTGGGACCTCCACCCCTCCAAACGTGACGTACCTTCTTGCAAAGGAAGGGAACACGGGAATACACCCTCGTCTCCGCGTGCTATCAGTTATCTCTAACCGAACTACTTACTTGTGATTTAACTGCCTGTGAGAGCCTTCGTTCTCGAGTTAGTTGTATCCTCATATAGGTTGCTTCACCTAGTTTGCATTAGGCTCACCTTTATATTCCGCAAAGCCTAATATTGCAAAGAAAGAATTAAAATCTGTAGAAACCTATTCACCCCCCCTCTAGGTTTACCATCTCTATACTTTCAATACCCTTGAAGATCGCTAAGCGTTAACGAGATAGATCTCGTGGTCGATGTAGTCGATCACTTGCCGCTTGCAAAAGTGCGTAGAAGATCTTGACGGTGCCACATTCGGGAAGCACCTCCGCACTCGGTCACACGTACGGTGTTGATGATGACGTCCTTCTCCCCGTTCCAACAGGAAGCAGATGTAGTAGATCCTCCTCGGAATCCCGCCAGCACGACGGCATGGTGACGGTGGTGGTGGAGATCTCCGGCAGGGCTTCGCCGTAAGCGCTGCGAGAGAAGAAGGAAGAGGGAATAGATAGGGTTTTGGAGAGGGGGGTGCTTGGGCGCCGGCCTTGGTGCCCCTTGGGTGGTGCGGCTGGCTTGATGTGGTCAGCGCCCTCCCCTCTCCTCCTCTTTATATAGGTGGAACTGCTAGAGTTGCACCAAAACCACTTTGGAGTCCAACTCCAAAACTTACCATAATAGGGAAACCTAGGTCAAGTGGGATTGCTCCCTTTCCTTGCTTCTTGGTCGGCCAACTAGGTGGAGTCCACCATGGACTCCACCTTCCCACTTGGTGGGTTTGCTAGGACTGGTGGAGTCCCTCCGGGACTCTACCGGCCATAGTGATTCATTCCGGATGATTCTAGAATCTTCTACAACCTTCCATAAATGCACCGGACCATTCCCAAACTTGAAATGTGACTTCCTATATATGAATCTTATTCTACGGACCATTCCGGAACTCCTAGTGATGTCCTGGATCCCATCCGAGACTCCGAACAACATTCGAACTCTATTCCATATTCCATATCTACTTATAACGACATCAAACCTTAAGTGTGTCACCCTACGGTTCGAGAACTATGCGAACATGATCGAGACTCCCCTCCGATCAATAACTAATAGCGGGACCTGGAGATCCATAATAGCTCCCACATATTCAACGATGACTTCGTGATCGAAAGAACCATTCACATAAAATAACAATTCCCTTTGTCTCGCGATATTTTACTTATCCAAAGTTTGATCGCCGGTATCTCCATACCTAGTTCAACCTCGTTACCGATAAGTACTCTTTACTCGTACCGTGATATGATATCCCTTGTGAACCAGTGACATGCTTCCAAGCTAATTGGATGTCATTCCACCGAGAGGGCCCAGAGTATATCTATCCGTCATTAGGATGGACAAATCCCACTATTGATACAAGTGCCTCAACCCTATACTTTCCGAACACTTAATGCCACCTTTATAACAACCCATTTACGCAGTAGTGTTTGGTGTCATCAAAGCATCCATCCGGTGTAGGTGATTAACATGATCTCATGGTCGAAGGATTAAGTTACTATGCATATTAAAGCCTGAAGCACAAAGAACTAAATGACTTGATCATATGCTACGCTTACTATGGGTGTATGTCCATCACATCATTCACCTAATGATATGACCTTGTTCTTAATAACATCCAATGTTCATGATGAGGAAACCATGATCATCTATTAATCAACAAACTAGTTTAACAAAAGGCTTAAAACACAGAAGTATTGAAAGAACGAGATGCCGCCTAGAGGGAGGTGAATAGGCGTTTAAAATCTCTTACGGATTTGTCTTGTAAGAATGCGGAATTAAACTAACGTTTAGTTTACAAGCACAAACCCTAAATATTCTAAGCTCAACTAAGTGTAACAATAACAACTAGAGCTAAGAAAGATAGGCACAAGATATATGTAGCACAAGTGATAGCAAGATATATGTACTTCAAGCACGATGGCTATCACAAGGAAAGAGAGCTCGGGTATAGAAATAATCGAGGCACGCGGAGACGAGGATGTATTCCCGTGTTCCCTTCCTTTGCAAGAAGGTACGTCACGTTTGGAGGAGTGGAGGTCCCACGAAGGATTCCCCAATGCCACAAAGGCTCACCCTATTCTCCAAGCCACACCCACGAAGGATAATGGCCCTTTCCTTATGGTTAGATTTTCCTCCACTCCGGAGATGGCAAGCTCCACAACCACTTCACAAGCTCCACGAAGGAGAAGCCCGGGCCTCTTCACAATCTTCCTTGAAGAGATCACCAGAGCACCAACCGTCAAGCCAACTAGGAGGTCTCCCTCCAAGAGTAACAAGCTCATAGTCTCTCACTCGAACTAATCGTGGTGGAGAGCTCAACACTATGCAATGATGCAAAGCAAGAACACTAGAGGTGTTCCTTCACACTCAAATCCCACCCAAGCAACAAATGCTAGGATGAGATTAGAGGGGACGAACAATGGAGGAAATCAACAAATGACTCCAAGATCTAGATCCCAAGAGTTCCCCTCACTTAGAGGAGAAATGGATTGGTGGGGGTTGTAGATCTAGATCTCCTCTCTTAGATCCCTCAAGAATGAGCAAGGATCATGGGAGGGCAGGGAGAGGAAGCAAGCTCAAGAGGTTCAACAATGGTGGTAAAAAAACGTGCTCAAGAACCCTAGAAAACTGTTGGGGAAGAAGCCCCTTTTATAGCTAAACGAAATATGACTGTTTGAGGCAGATCTGGGAGTTTTTCGTGCAGCCTGGCGTGAGAGCAGGTCGACCGGGCCAGGGACCGGGCCGCATGGCGGGAAAGCCGATCGAGACCGGGCCGAGGGACCGGGTGCCCTGAAAGCCCCCGGAAACCGTCCGGTTGGCACCGGTGTGGGAGCCGGTCACGTGCCGGACGAGCCGGTGAGACAGCCGGCGCCACCGGGCCAAACATGAAAACATGGTTTACAAAAACCATGATAACTTTTGCGTCCGGACTCCGATTTCGATGATCTTTGGCTTGTTGGAATGAGACCAACAAGCCCTACAACTTTATGCATAGAAACATCACTGTCCACCCATGGAGTAAAAATCATAAGATGAATGTTTGACCTATCTATAAAAGAGACACCGGTAAAACCTCCAAGCTTGAAAATGCAATAGAAGATGCATATGGATTCCGTTTTCGATGAACTTGGGCTTGTTATAAAGCTAGCAACAAGCTCAAGAACCTCACACAGAGAAACACCAAGAAGCAATAAGATTTATGGAATGCAAAGCATGCAAAGGGTTGAGCTCCCTAAGACGATGTGATCAAGTTACCCAACCGAAAGCCCCTCTTGATAGTGCAGCTATGTATCCTATAACCCGGTCTCCCAACAACCACCTTGAGACCGGTAAAAGGAAAACCTAGCAAGGCCATACCTTTGCCTTGCGCATCCCGCTTGATCTCGATGATAGCTCTTCAAGCTCCATTCAAGCCGGAATGCCTCACTTGATCATTGTTCCTTCGTGAAGACTCACAAATACTCCCCCATACACCATGATGGGAAAGATCCATTGATGCACATCTTCACATGTCCATTATCACCAAAATGGACGGCAAGATTCAAGCATATGATCCTCTTGAGATGCTCAATCTTGAACTTGCCCAACTCAACCTTGATGCCGATCACCACTTGGCGTCATCCTCTCATGGGCTATATGAGATCTCACTTTTGATGCATGCCCATGGAAAGATACCTAACCCACATAGACAACACAAGGGAACATATATGATGGGTTAGTTCATAAAGCATAATTGACACGGCTTACTGATACGTCTCCGACGTATTGATAATTTCTTGTGTTCCATGCCACATTATTGATGATATCTACATGTTTTATGCACACTTTATGTCATATTCGTGCATTTTCTGGAACTAACCTATTAACAAGATGCCGAAGTGCCGATTGCTTTGTTCTACACTGTTTTTGGTTTCGAAATCCTAGTAACGAAATATTCTCGGAATTGGACGAAATCAACGCCCAGGGTCCTATTTTGCCACGAAGCTTCCAGAAGACCGAAGAGGAGACGAAGTGGGGCCACGAGGTGGCCAGACTACAGGGCGGCGCGACCCAGGCCCTGGCCGCGCCGACCTGTGGTGTGGGGCCCTCGTGCCGCCTCTTGACCTGCCCTTCCGCCTACTTAAAGCCTCCGTCGCGAAACCCCCCGATGCGAGAGCCACGATACGGAAAACCTTCCCGGAGACGCCGCCGCCGCCAATCCCATCTCGGGGATTCGGGAGATCGCCTCCGGCACCTCGCCGGAGAGGGATTCATCTCCGGAGGACTCTACGCCGCCATGGTCGCCTCCGGAGTGATGAGTGAGTAGTTCACCCCTGGACTATGGGTCCATAGCGAGTAGCTAGATGGTTGTCTTCTCCCCATTGTGCTTAATTGTCGGGTCTTGTGAGCTGCCTAACATGATCAAGATCATCTATCTGTAATTCTATATGTTGCGTTTGTTGGGATCCGATGAATAGAGAATACTATGTTATGTTGATTATCAATTTATGTCTATGTGTTGTTTATGATCTTGCATGCTCTCCGTTACTAGTAGATGCTCCGGCCAAGTAGATGCTTGTAACTCCAAGAGGGAGTATTTATGCTCGATAGTGGGTTCATGTCTCCGTGAATGCAGGGAAGTGACGAAATCTCTAAGATTATGGATGTCTTGTTGCCACTAGGGATAAAACATTGGTGCTATGTTCGAGGATGTAGTTACTTGATTACATTACGCGCAATATTTAATGCAATTGTCCGTTGTTAGCAACTTAATGCTTGGAGGGGTTTGTATGATAACCTGAAGGTGGACTTTTTAGGCATAGATGCATGCTGGATAGCGGTCTATGTACTTTGTCGTAATGCCCAATTAAATCTCACTATATTCATCATAATATGTATGTGCATTGTTATGCCCTCTCTATTTGTCAATTGCCCAACTGTAATTTGTTCACCCAACATGCTGTTTATCTTATGGGAGAGACACCTCTAGTGAACTGTGGACCCCGGTCCAATTCTCTATACTGAAATACAATCTACTGCAATATTGTTCTACTATTTTCTGCAAACAATCATCTTCCACACAATACGGTTAATCCTTTGTTACAGCAAGTCGGTGAGATTGACAACCTCACTGTTTCGTTGGGGCAAAGTACTTTGGTTGTGTTGTGCAGGTTCCACGTTGGCGCCGGAATCTCTGGTGTTGCGCCGCACTACATCCCGCCGCCATCAACCTTCAACGTGCTTCTTGACTCCTACTTGGTTCGATTAAACCTTGGTTTCTTGCGAGGGAAACTTGCCGGCTGTGCGCATCACACCTTCCTCTTGGGGTTCCCAACGGACGTGTCAATCGCACGCATCAAGCAAATTTACGGCGCCGTTGCTGGGGAGATCAAGACACGCTTGCAAGGGGAGTCTCCACTTCCCAATCTCTTTACTTTGTTTTTGTCTTGCTTAGTTTTATTTACTACTTTGTTTGCTGCACTAAATCAAAATACAAAAAAAATTAGTTGCTAGTTTTACTTTATTTGCTATCTTGTTTGCTATATCAAAAACACAAAAAATATTAGTTACTTGCATTTACTTTATCTAGTTTGCTTTATTTACTACTGCTAAAATGGCCACCCCTGAAAATACTAAGTTGTGTGACTTCACAACCACAAATAATAATGATTTCTTATGCACACCTATTGCTCCACCTGCTACTACAGCAGAATTCTTTGAAATTAAACCTGCTTTACTTGAATCTTGTTATGCGAGAGCAATTTTCGGTGTTAGTTCGATGATGCTTGCTGCCCATCTTAATAATTTTGTTGAACTATGTGAAATGCAAAAATATAAAGATGTAGATGGTGATATTATTAAATTGAAATTGTTTCCTTTCTCATTAAGAGGAAGAGCTAAAGATTGGTTGCTATCTCTGCCTAAGAATAGTATTGATTCATGGACTAAATGCAAGGATGCTTTTATTGGTAGATATTATTCTCCTGCTAAAATTATATCTTTGAGGAGTAGCATAATGAATTTTAAACAATTAGATACTGAACATGTTGCACAAGCATGGGAAAGAATGAAATCTCTGGTTAAAAATTTCCCAACCCATGGACTGACTACTTGGATGATCATCCAAACCTTTTATGCAGGACTGAATTTTTCTTCGCGGAACCTATTGGATTCAGCTGCTTGAGGTACCTTTATGTCCATCACTCTTGGTGAAGCAACAAAGCTTCTTGATAATATGATGATCAACTACTCTGAATGGCACACGGAAGGAGCTCCACAAGGTAAGAAGGTAAATTCTGTCGAAGAAACCTCTTCCTTGAGTGATAAGATTGATGCTATTATGTCTATGCTTGTGAATGATAGGACTAATATTGATCCTAATAATGTTCCATTAGCTTCATTGGTTGCACAAGAAGAACATGTTGATGTAAACTTCATTAAAAATAATAACTTCAACAACAATGCTTATCGGAACAATTCTAGTAATAACTATAGGCCATATCCTTATAATAATGGTAACGGTTATGCTAATTCTTATGGGAATTCTTACAATAATAATAGGAACACACCCCTGGACTTGAAGCTATGCTTAAAGAATTTATTAGTACACAAACTGCCTTTAACAAATCTGTTGAGGAAAAACTCAATAAAATTGATATTCTCGCTTCTAAGGTTGATAGTCTTGCCTCTGATGTTGATCTTTTGAAATCGAAAGTTATGCCTAATAGGGATATTGAAAATAAAATTGTTACTACAGCAAATGCCATCCAAGTTAGAATTAATGAGAATATAAGATTAATGGCTGAATTGCGTGCTAGGTGGGATAGAGAAGAAAATGAAAAACTAGCTAAAGAGAAAAATGTAGCTAAAGTTTGGACTATTATTACCACAAGTAATGCTAATGCTACACAAGTTGCTGCACCTCCTACTATTACTAATAAAAGAATTGGTGTTAGCAATGTTTCCACTTCTAATGCAAAGCGCGAGAAACTGCCTGGAACTGCTAAAACTGCTGAAATCGACTTCTGTGATAAAGCTGCTGAAATTTTTTCCAACATTGGGGATGATGATCCCATTGATTTAGATTATAATGGTTTGAATTTTGATGATTGCCACATCTCTGAAGTTATAAAGTTCTTACAAAAACTTGCTAAGAGTCCCAACGCTAGCGCTGTAAACTTGGCTTTCACAAAACATATTACAAATGCTCTCATAAAAGCTAGAGAAGAGAAACTAAAACTTGAAACTTCTATTCCTAGAAAGCTAGAGGATGGTTGGGAACCCATCATTAAAATGAGGGTCAATGATTTTGATTGTAATGCTTTATGTGATCTTGGTGCAAGTATTTCGGTTATGCCTAAGAAAGTCTATGATATGCTTGACTTGCCACCATTGAAAAATTGTTATTTGGATGTTAATCTCGCTGATAATGCTAAAAAGAAACCTTTGGGGAGAGTTGATAATGTTCGCATTACCGTTAACAATAACCTTGTCCCCGTTGATTTTGTTGTCTTGGATATTGAATGCAATGCATCTTGCCCCATTATATTGGGAAGACCTTTTCTTCGAACCGTTGGTGCTACTATTGATATGAAGGAAGGTAATATAAAATATCAATTTCCTCTCAATAAAGGTATGGAACACTTCCCTAGAAAGAGAATGAAGTTACCTTTTGATTCTATTATTAGAACAAATTATGATGTTGACACTTCGTCTCTTGATAATACTTGATATACACTTTTCGCGCCTAGCTGAAAGGCGTTAAAGAAAAGCGCTTATGGGAGACAACCCATGGTTTTTACTACAGTACTTTGTTTTTATTTTGTGTCTTGAAAGTTGTTTACTACTGTAGCAACCTCTCCTTATCTTAGTTTAGTGTTTTATTGTGCCAAGTAAAGTCGTTGATAGTAAAGTTCATACTAGATTTGGATTACTGCGCAGAAACAGATTTCTTTGCTGTCACGAATCTGGGCTGTTTTCTCTGTAGGTAACTCAGAAAATTATGCCAATTTACGTGAGTGATCCTCAGATATGTACGCAACTTTCATTCAATTTGAGCATTTTCATTTGAGCAAGTCTGGTGCCTCGATAAAATTCGTCAATACGAACTGTTCTGTTTTGACAGATTCTGCCTTTTATTTCGCATTGCCTCTTTTGCTATGTTGGATGAATTTCTTTGACCCATTAATGTCCAGTAGCTTTATGCAATGTCCAGAAGTGTTAAGAATGATTGTGTCACCTCTGAACATGTTAATTTTTATTGTCCACTAACCCTCTAATGAGTTGTTCTAAGTTTGGTGTGGAGGAAGTTTTCAAGGATCAAGAGAGGAGTATGATGCAATATGATCAAGGAGAGTGAAAGCTCTAAGCTTGGGGATGCCCCGGTGGTTCACCCCTGCATATATCAAGAAGACTCAAGCGTCTAAGCTTGGGGATGCCCAAGGCATCCCCTTCTTCATCGACAACATTATCGGGTTCCTCCCCGAAACTATATTTTTATTCCATCACATCTTATGTGCTTTGCTTGGAGCGTCGGTTTGTTTTTGTTTTTGTTTTGTTTGAATAAAATGGATCCTAGCATTCACTTTGTGGGAGAGAGACACGCTCCGCTGTAGCATATGGACAAGTATGTCCTTAGGCTTTACTCATAATATTCATGGCGAAGTTTCTTCTTCGTTAAATTGTTATATGGTTGGAATTGGAAAATGATACATGTAGTAAATTGCTATAATGTCTTGGATAATGTGATACTTGGCAATTGTTGTGCTCATGTTTAAGCTCTTGCATCATATACTTTGCACCCATTAATGAAGAAATACATAGAGCATGCTAAAATTTGGTTTGCATATTTGGTCTCTCTAAGGTCTAGATAATTTCTAGTATTGAGTTTGAACAACAAGGAAGACGGTGTAGAGTCTTATAATGTTTTCAATATGTCTTTTATGTGAGTCTTGCTGCACCGGTTCATCCTTGTGTTTGTTTCAAATAACCTTGCTAGCCTAAGCCTTGTATCGAGAGGGAATACCTCTCATGCATCCAAAATACTTGAGCCAACCACTATGCCATTTGTGTCCACCATACCTACCTACTACATGGTATTTCTCCGCCATTCCAAAGTAAATTGCTTGAGTGCTACCTTTAAAATTCCATCATTCACCTTTGCAATATATAGCTCATGGGACAAATAGCTTAAAAACTATTGTGGTATTGAATATGTACTTATGCACTTTATCTCTTATTAAGTTGCTTGTTGTGCGATAACCATGTTTCTGGGGACGCCATCAACTATTCTTTGTTGAATATCATGTGAGTTACTATGCATGTCCGTCTTGTCTGAAGTAAGAGAGATCTACCACCCTATGGTTAAGCATGCATATTGTTAGAGAAGAACATTGGGCCGCTAACTAAAGCCATGATTCATGGTGGAAGTTTCAGTTTTGGACATATATCCTCAATCTCATATGAGAATAATAATTGTTGCCACATGCTTATGCATTAAAGAGGATTCCATTATCCGTTGTCCATGTTGTCCCGGTATGGATGTCTAAGTTGAGAATAATCAAAAGCGAGAAATCCAAAATGCGAGCTTTCTCCTTAGACCTTTGTACGAGCGGCATGGAGGTACCCCATTGTGACACTTGGTTAAAACATGTGTATTGCGATGATCCGGTAGTCCAAGCTAATTAGGACAAGGTGCGGGCACTATTAGTATACTATGCATGAGGCTTGCAACTTATAAGATATAATTTACATAACTCATATGCTTTATTACTACCGTTGACAAAATTGTTTCATGTTTTCAAAATCAAAGCTCTAGCACAAATATAGCAATCGATGCTTTCCTCTTTGGAGGACCATTCTTTTACTTTCATTGTTGAGTCAGTTCACCTATTTCTCTCCACCTCAAGAAGCAAACACTTGTGTGAACTGTGCATTGATTCCTACATACTTGCATATTGCACTTATTATATTACTCTATGTTGACGATTATCCATGAGATATACATGTTATAAGTTGAAAGCAACCGCTGAAACTTAATCTTCCTTTGTGTTGCTTCAATACCTTTACTTTGATTTATTGCTTTATGAGTTAACTCTTATGCAAGACTTATTGATGCTTGTCTTGAAGTGCTATTCATGAAAAGTCTTTGCTATATGATTCACTTGTTTACTCATGTCATATACATTGTTTTGATCGCTGCATTCACTACATATGCTTTACAAATAGTATGATCAAGGTTATGATGGTATGTCACTCCAGAAATTATCTTTGTTATCGTTTTACCTGCTCGGGACGAGCGGAACTAAGCTTGGGGATGCTGATACGTCTCCGATGTATCGATAATTTCTTGTGTTCCATGCCACATTATTGATGATATCTACATGTTTTATGCACACTTTATGTCATATTCGTGCATTTTCTGGAACTAACCTATTAACAAGATGCCGAAGTGCCGATGTCGTTGTTCTCGCTGTTTTTGGTTTCAGAAATCCTAGTAACGAAATATTCTCAGAATTGGACGAAATCAACGCCCAGGGTCCTATTTTTCCACGAAGCTTCCAGAAGGCCGAAGAGGAGACGAAGTGGGGCCACGAGGTGGCCAGACTACAGGGCGGCGCGGCCCAGGCCCTGGCCGCGCCGACCTGTGGTGTGGGGCCCTCGTGCCGCCTCTTGACCTGCCCTTCCGCCTACTTAAAGCCTCCGTCGCGAAACCCCCAGTACCGAGAGCCACGATATGGAAAACCTTCCAGAGACGCCGCCGCCGCCAATCCCATCTCGGGGGATTCAGGAGATCGCCTCCGGCACCCTGCCGGAGAGGGGATTCATCTCCCGGAGGACTCTACGCCGCCATGGTCGCCTCCGGAGTGATGAGTGAGTAGTTCACCCCTGGACTATGGGTCCATAGCAGTAGCTAGATGGTTGTCTTCTCCCCATTGTGCTTAATTGTCGGGTCTTGTGAGCTGCCTAACATGATCAAGATCATCTATCTGTAATTCTATATGTTGCGTTTGTTGGGATCCGATGAATAGAGAATACTATGTTATGTTGATTATCAATTTATGTCTATGTGTTGTTTATGATCTTGCATGCTCTCCAGTTACTAGTAGATGCTCGGCCAAGTAGATGCTTGTAACTCCAAGAGGGAGTATTTATGCTCGATAGTGGGTTCATGTCTCCAGTGAATGCGGGAAGTGACGAAATCTCTAAGATTATGGATGTCTTGTTGCCACTAGGGATAAAACATTGGTGCTATGTTCGAGGATGTAGTTACTGATTACATTACGCGCAATACTTAATGCAATTGTCTCGTTGTTAGCAACTTAATACTTTGGAGGGGTTCGGATGATAACCTCGAAGGTGGACTTTTAGGCATAGATGCATGCTTGGATAGCGGTCTATGTACTTTGTCGTAATGCCCAATTAAATCTCACTATATTCATCATAATATGTATGTGCATTGTTATGCCCTCTCTATTTGTCAATTGCCCAACTTGTAATTTGTTCACCCAACATGCTCGTTTATCTTATGGGAGAGACACCTCTAGTGAGCTGTGGACCCCGGTCCAATTCTCTATACTGAAATACAATCTCTTGCCAATCTTTGTTCTCTGTTTTTACGCAAACAATCATCTTCCACACAATACGGTTAATCCTTTGTTACGACAAGCCGGTGAGATTGACAACCTCACCTTGTTTCGTTGGGGCAAAGTACTTTGGTTGTGTTGTGCGGGTTCCACGTTGGCGTCGGAATCTCGGTGTTGCGCCGCACTACATCCCGCCGCCATCAACCTTCAACGTGCTTCTTGACTCCTACTGGTTCGATTAAACCTTGGTTTCTTACTGAGGGAAACTTGCCGCTGTGCGCATCACACCTTCCTCTTGGGGTTCCCAACGGACGTGTCAACTGCACGCATCACTTACCCTACCACATGACTTCTCTTGGCACATTCTTCATGTTTCATGTGTTGACCAAACTTGAATCTATTATTCACTCTTTGTATTGGTCAACCTTGTATCTTCTCATGCTCTATCATACTATCTTGAGGTGTATATAGAATTCTTCATTTGCTTGCATGCTCTAAATCTTAGTCAACCATAGCTCAACTTATGAGACTATCATGACACTGACTTAGATCCATAACTTGAATTCTTCACTTGGAATCAAGCAAGATCTTGATCATTCATTCTTATCACATAAGCTAGAGCATGGCTAATATTGAGTTCCACATAAGAACTCCATCTTCATTTCTTCTTCTTGATCATATCACATATATATCTTTAAATCGATGATCTTGATGCCAATACACAAGGTATATCTTTATCTTCATGGCATCCATACTTGAATCCAACACATGGACTACAAGTAGTACCTATGGAATATTCCTTCATATAAACTCAATAAAAACATTAGTCCATAGGGGTTGTCATTAATTACCAAAACCACACATAGGGGCAATATACCCTTACAAGTATTAATGTTTCTGGTTAATACAATTATATCATGGGATGTAAACATTTATCATGAACACTAAGATATAACAATAAACACTTTTATTATTGCCTCTTGGGCATATCTCCATCAATTGGATGCAATCATCTATATGTGGAGACATATTCTTTGGAGGTTGTCCAAGCGTTCATGGCACCATATGAACACAAGATAGTGGGCATACCCTTTGCCGATGAGTGTCGAACAATCTTGGCAGGATTTGCTTCGTCACGCTTAGCCCATTGTCCTAGGGAGAATAATAGAGCTGCTAATGTAGTTTCAAAATCAGTACATGATAGTGAGAATAACTTCTGGTTAGATGATCCGCCCCTTTTCCTTTATCCACAATTAGTGTAAGATGTAACCTTTATACCATAATTAATAAAGGTTGTGTTCTGAGTGCAAAAAAGCTCCCCAGCGAGCCCCTCCCCCGGCGCTTGCTCGCCTCCCCAATCCAAATCCTCCTCCATTGCGTCACGAGGCTAACATAAAGAAGGCACTAACTGGTGCTCGTTGATGCGCACGGAGGAGCTTGTGTGGGCATTGGAATGGTGGTCGATCGGGTCTGAACCGGAGAGAGAGGGAACCAGAGGAGGGTTGGGGACGGGAGAGGGC
>NC_061514.1:100867126-100984485 GCF_022539505.1 Lolium rigidum | reverse complement strand
TATGTTGCTAATCAAATATTAATTCCTTTTCAATTTAGCCTTGACATAAAAGGTAAATTCTCGAGCTAGGATCACAAAGAGTACCACAAAATCATCCACGGCACTAAACCGTTTCTGCTCACATTCTTCAAGGTTGTGAAGATATAATCTTTCTTGTTACTTGCATCTTCCTAGATTATATATTGCCTCTTGCTAGATTGGATCTTAGTTTTATTCATATATTGTATAATTTTTTGTTTTCTGTGCCGCAAATCTCATCAGTACGTGGTATCAGAGCTAGATGTATCCGTATATGCATTGTAGGATTATTACAACACATTAATTTATGGGCATTGATTTTCTTGTTGCTACCCCACCAACGTGTACTGATTGGTTCTGCGGAATAGTAATGCAGCCACTCGAAACAATCTTACAGTCTTCGAATTGAGACCATTTTTGTGCTTGACATGAAACTTGTACTGCATATGAGCTAGCGGGTATATGTTGCTCTTACTATAATTGAAAACACGTTTGCAAAATGGGCTTGTAAAAATTAATAAGCAACTTGCATTATGAAGGTTGTGGTTTTTATGTGTAGGTAAGAACATTTCATTTGCAAACAATAGAAGCCACATAAAAACTTACAAACAATAAGGTAGAGACGTCTAACTTGTTTTTGCAGGACATATGATGTGGTATGGCTAAGATGTGATGTGATATATGTAATGTATGAGATTATCATGTGTTATAATATTTGTCACGACCCGCATGTCGATGAGTAAATTAACCGAGAGGAGCCATATGATTGTCACTTTTATTGTATGATCTACATGTCAATCTTAAACATCATGTAATTACTTTACTTTACCGTTGTGAGTTAGATATGGTTGTAGTTGCAATATGAAAACAGTACATAAGCCAATGATTTAGCCCATTATTTCCACACTCCTTTCGGTTTCATGCAAGTTGTGTGTACAAGAGACGGGAGAGTACAACATCGGAACGTATATGGTGCAAATGCACTAGTTCGTGGATATGGACCACTAGTTTGCACACCAACGACTAGATCATGAACAACCACCCCACCTCCGTCCATTTCAAAATTAGGTACCCAAATATTTTTCTCTGTCACATTCTTAGTTCTTTTCTCTCTGCCACTCGTGCAAAGTCTTACACGGCAGCCCGACGCAACGAATCAGATCTGGAGCGCCACATTTGGAGGCTCTAGCTACCACCGTCACTGGTGCTAGATCTGGTGCCCCAAACGCTCGGCCCCGACGAATCCATCCATTGATATGTGCATCTCTTTTCCCTTCTATTTGCATTTTTGTGTGAGTTGAGTTTGATCCGATCCGTGGGTTCATTCTGTCATGAGTATTTCGGTTCAATTATTTTTTTGTTTGAAATGGTCAAACGGTGAATGGAGCTCTATTTTGTTTGGTGATCTTGATATTCAAAAATGTCAAATAAATCATGATTTTAATCTTAAGTTTCATGCTCTATGCAATTTGGCTGTTCTCGATCCTCGATTCCAGATCCAGCTCATGGCAATACCATGATCAACCCGTCCGACACCTAAAACGTGACGGAGGGGGTATCTTAGCCCCAGGGTTTGCACAAAATGGGTGGCGGAGTAAATGCGAGATCTGGCCGTCCGTACACGATCTAGTGGTTCATAACTAAAATTTTTAGATTTTCAGGAACAAGTCCATTTTCACCTGATATGCTCCCGCTGACACACCTACCAGCAAGCAAGTTGTTGCCACACAATAACAAGAACAATATCCCGCGTGTCCGCGTCGTTTACCAGTCGTCGTCCCACTCCTCCCCTCCAACCTCAAGTCGTCGGTCTTGTCTCGGCGGCCTCTCCCTCTCCCTCTCCCTCCGGTGTGGTCTCCATCCCGCACACGGTTTCCACCTGCCCGAAGATCCGATCAAACCCAAGGCATAAATTTCTTATCCTGCTCTCTCGGGCGCCTCCTTCCTCGCCATTTCCGCGTCAACTTTCCCCCCTGATCCTCCTTGGTTAGGTGGGTTCTTGTGCGGCGGAGCATTAAGCGTGCGGCGGCGGCGGCGAGCTCTTTTCCTCCGGTGAGTCCTCGCTCCCTTCCTCCTTGCAGCTCCCGCCCTCCCGGAGCTGACTGGGTCTCCACGCTTTACTTCTTGCTTCCGTCGCAGCGTCGCGTGATTCTGAAATGAAACTCGCTGTGGGACTAGACTTCCTAAAGCCCAAGTTTTGTTGATATCAGTAGCAGGGGATCCCTGCAGGCTGTAGGGTTTGCTAATTGGCTATGCTTGTTGTAGCTCGTGATCGATTGTCAGCTATTGGCTATGCTTGTTGTACCTCGTGATCGATTGTCAGCGCACAAATGGCTAAATATGTCTCTCAGTCTCTCTCATGGCTTGCTAGTTCGGTCGGTCGGTACAATTCTGTCTGCATAGCGTGATTTTGTCTTGTTTGCACGCATTGTCCAGTAAGCTTCCTTCTTACTATAAATATATGCAGAAACTCGTGTGTCTTTTGTTGGACTCCATATGAATGGATGTTTTGGGCTGGCATATGCCAATTTTCCTTTCCCGGACAAGCAGCCATCTTTGATGATTAAATATAATTTGGAGCCTTTGGTTTATTCAGTTGATAGGGTAGAATAACAGGCCTGTTTACAGTTGAACTTCTTTAGAGACTAGTTGGACAATTATTACAATGATGATAAACATATGTTCTATTCATTTGTGTTTTGAGTTTTGACTGCACATGGAGCAGATGAGTAGCACCTTTTCTGGCTGAACAGTGTGGGCTCCAAAAATCAAATTTTTTATTGCCTACTGAATTTGCGTAGCCTCACAAGTTACAGTCATATCACCGCTCGTCCTGTAGCTATTCTTTTAGTCATTCATTCATCCTAATTCGTACTAAATTAAATTTCTTACGCTTTTGCTGTTTGCATTGTACTATCAGAAGAGAAAAGAGGACACCTTTTGCTCTAAAGTGACTGAGGTTTGGGCTTTGGAGAAATTATTTGGAGAACCCATGCTCTGAAGTGAGATATATTTGGACAACTTTGGCTCTGAAGTGAGATAAGTCTGGAGGCATTTTTTCTACCCAGAAATGTGCTAATCTGGGACATCAAATAAAAATGAGGACATCGAAATCCTTTATAGGAGGATTGGAGAGATAACGTGATGGTAACTACTACAACTGCAGGAATGTTTCTTGTGTGTTTTGATGCCTTGTGCCCCTGTTTTGGCTCGAAAAAGAATGATGGAAGTGAAGATCCTGTTCTTTCAAAAGAGACAAATTCATGTAAGTGGGAATGACGAATTTTCATTCATGGGTGATGAAACCTGTTAACACACTCAAGAAATGCCTAACTTGTGTGTTCGGATGAAATTGCGTATAAACTACATTTCCAACCATTTGACATTTTTACCCTTATTTTTGCAGTTAGGTCTTCTGAAATGAGGTCAATGTCTGACAGAATTCCCGGAAGCCCTCTTCGAGTACCTGCAAGTCCATCTAGATTTTCACTATCTTCACAGCCAAGTAGAAATGATCCCCTAAACCTAAGTCTTGAACAAGTTATTAAATTGACACGTAACTTTTCGCCGGCATTGATGATTGGAGAAAGTTACTTCGGAAAGGCCTACAGAGCGGAGCTGCAAGATGGCTTTTTTGTAGCTATTAAAAGGGCAAGAAAGGTACTAGCTTATTTTTTCGGCAGTACAAGAGGCTTACATAAGTACAATGACTAAACTATGGTCATATATTTGGTTGATTTAATTTCATGCTATCAGGTTTAATTAGATAAGACACTTCATAGTGTTTAGAAGTCCTATTTGGTTGGAACTTTTTTAGATCATTTGATGAGCCATTTTGTAGCTATTAAAAGGGCAAGAAAGGTAGTTTTCTTTTTTTCGCCAGTACAAAAGAGATCTGCATAAGTACAATGACTTTTTTAGTGAAAACTCAAAAGACTTTTTGTGTTTCATTTCATTGAAAAGATAGAGTTTTACAATCCTCCTAGGAGGCATGGTACAACAGAGTTACAGGTATTTGTGGACATCCCAGGTTGATGGCATGACTACCAGTAGACCTTTGGCGCCAGCCCTGGCCCAAAGGGCAGCCTCATCTTTGATTCTTTAATTCCACACTACCAGGTTTAATTAGACAAGACACTTCATAATGTTTAGAAGTCCTATTTGCCTGGACCTTTTCTAGACCGTTTGCTGAGATTAGCATCTATTGTTTGCTCTCTTTTGAGTGGAATCAACAAAGAGCAACACAGTGGCTAATGCAGGTTTATTTAGACCCAGTTGTCAATCCATATGTGTGTAGATTGAGAAGAATCACAGGGTGATGTATCAATAAAGCATGCGTTCGCGTTGCATTCTTTGTTCCAGTAGTTGTGGACAATTGTTACATATTTTGTGTAAGCCTGTGCTCATTAGTTGGACTTCCGTTTTTTCTGTGCAATCCCGATACTTGATAAACATTGGGTACCTTCACTTCTCTTACTCCAGTTTAAATTGTGATTCTGATAGGGGTTTTGTTTTTCCTTCCAGGAACATTTCGCTTCTTTACACGCAGAGTTCAAAAATGAAATTGCCCTGCTAAAGAAGATTGAACACAGGAATTTGGTACAGTTACTTGGTTATATTGACAAAGGGAATGAACGAATTGTCATTACTGAGTTTGTTTCAAATGGCACTCTTAGGGATCATTTGGATGGTATGCTGCAAACCATAATGCTACTTTGTTCTATTCCGTCCCTAAATGAATAGTAACAGATTTAGATAATCTTTCAGGACACCATGGGCTAATATTGGGCTTCAGTCAGCGGCTTGAAATAGCCATAGATGTTGCCCACGGATTAACTTATCTGCATCTATATGCTGGTACACCTCTGCCTACATGTTTTCATCTGTTGAGCATTTAACAGTTCAATAAACAGTAATTAAAAAGTCCAATTTTACATTATGATCCAAGTAAGTCACACAATTTAGTAATTGGCCACAGCAGTAACGAAACACATTAAGTAGTAATATTCTAACTGCACTAAAGGTTGATCCTTTGGATCATAACTTCTTGAGTACTTGTTATCTGCACAAAATGCAGGAATAGAAAAAACGTAGGATTAGTATCATGCCATCTTGAACGCTATAGGATTGAAAGGATGTTTGATTGATCATAGAAAATTACTCCCAGGAGGTTGGAGTCAGTGGAAATTTCCTACGAAATGTAGTGCAGATGAATCCCTAGAAAGATGTGAATTGATTGAAATTCTATGAATCAAAAAACCCACATAGGAAAAAATCCTAAGGATTAAAGAGGCCCTTATTTGGGATTTTTTGGCCCTTTATTGATATGTAAAGCGTTTTTATTAAGTGAGCCTATTTTTTTAAAATAACATGCAAAAGTATTTCACGTATTTTCATTTAAAAGCAAGTACAATAGTTATGGTTTGAGGTTATGCTCATTAAGGACAACACTCCTCATGACATGCACACAATCCTAATTCGCACACATGACCTAGATTTTAAGTTAAGTAAGTCACAAGGATCAGCTATGTGACTTGATTTCTTCTGTGTCTTCCAAATAAGGAAAGATCCGAACTAACTCCACGGATAGGCAACTTTTTTTTTGCAATATTTGTGTTCTTAGTATTTTAGTGAAATGGTGTGGATCTATAGCTAAGCAGAGAGATTATATTTGATCATTCCTGCTGGCAATTTGCATATGTCTTCTCTTAAATTATGTTGCAATGTTATGCTTTTTAGAGAAACCCATAATACACCGGGATGTGAAGTCATCAAACATTCTACTAACTGAAGGCTTCAGGGCGAAAGTAGCCGACTTCGGATTTGCAAGAACTGGTTCTTCAGAGCAGTCAGAGATACAGACTGACGTGAAAGGAACGGCTGGCTATGTAGATCCAGAGTATCTACGGACAAACTATCTGACAGTCAAGAGTGATGTGTACTCTTACGGTATGTTGCTCCTGGAAATCCTTTCAGGCCGTCGTCCTATTGAGGTGAAAAGGCCAAGAGAAAAGATTACTGTGCGATGGGTGCGTTTGCTCTCCTATTCTTGTGTTCACATCATTTCAGTCGTTGGCATCTTGTCTAATATTTTTATCAGCTAAAGTAGTTTAGCTTTGTTATGAATTGGGTAATGTTGGTCAAGGTCTCCCTCTAGTACTACTCAGTTGACATGAGTAAACCGATTTAGAAGAACCTTGGCACTCTGCAGAAGCCAGGCTTTAAACATGGGTTTCTTGAGCATCAGTGTCTCTACCCAAGGATTTGACAAACACAAATAGAAATGAAGTACTCAATGGCAATACAGTGTCAGAGAGAACTTCAGAAGATAATATAAGAATTCGTTCTTTAATCCTTTGTTTGGTTCAATTCATTGCACCCTCATGCTCATGTATACTTCTGTTTGTTCTTTCGTGTGGGCATGTGATGTGCTTATATATACCTGTGTATGATGATGGACAATGTGATATTTTGTTACAAGTTGATCCATACTATGTCGAATGTTAGATATTTATCCGGAACTCATTATAAATGTACTCGGAATAGTTCCATGAAATTGAAAACACACATGAGTAGTCATTAGGCTATTTATCCCATCTGAGTGTCGTAATGCTTTTGATGCAGGCATTCGAGAAATATAACCGAGGGGATATTCAGGAAATAATGGATCCAATGCTAACCGAATCAGTAAACGAAGATATACTGACAAAGATTTTTGATGTAATGTTCCAATGTGTTGCTCCTACTCGTGCTGACAGGCCACAGATGAAGGAAGTTGTCGAGAAACTCTGGAAGATCCGAAGGGATTACGCGAAGACCCAAAGCAGAGGAGAAGTTAACCTTTAAACCATCTGGTACTGGGTTACATGCCTACAGTCTGCTGCCTTTTATTTTTACAGCTGAACTCAGTTCTTGTTAAGGCTGAACATTGGCGCTCATTTTTGCGATTACGGAACAGCTGAAATCTGTACAGGGTTGCAACACTATTGATGTATACTATTGTATATCTAGGTGTATTCATGTTTAAGCGATAAATGTAGTGTACACCCCTAGAATTGACGATTTCTGTGGATGGCTGTTAGCCAGTTCAACGTTTTCAGTGATATGTGCCCTCAAGGAAGTGCAATGGTATTAGACCACAGTACAGCTTTTGTGCGTGATCCTTGAAACTTGCAGGACCTTTTTTTTTTTTTTTTTTTTTTTTTTTTTTGCGAAACAAACTTGCAGGACTTTGAAAAGGGGGTGTTGCACACCCAGGAACTTAACAATGCCAATTCACAGTAGGTAAATCTGCGACATCAACTCTTCATTTCTTCAAAGAATGGTTCAAATATAACAAGGTTACATCTGAGTAGGCATCTTCTACTTGCCTAAAGACTTGTAAGAACCCTCTAGTTTACAGAGAAACTGACCAAAAAATAGAAACTGGCCAAAAAATATCACATGGAGCTCAGGTTCTGGTTTCTTCGGTTCTGTTATCACTTATCAATAAGCTGGGGCGGCCATGCTTAACCTTTGTGTTTGTGGCAGCTACTGAACACTGGAGCTTACCTCTTGTCAAGCTCCTCAATCTAACCTACCAAATAAACCTTTGTG
Organism: Lolium rigidum; assembly: GCF_022539505.1. Taxonomy (NCBI): domain Eukaryota; kingdom Viridiplantae; phylum Streptophyta; class Magnoliopsida; order Poales; family Poaceae; genus Lolium; species Lolium rigidum. The sequence continues at coordinate 100,976,871 of NC_061514.1, read as the reverse complement.
TTCCCATCTCATGCTCCCAGTGGAATGGTTTGAACAGAAACATCACCAAAGTACACAAATCAGCAGCAGTATAGGCAGACCCCAAAGCAAGCAATCTGCAATTACCAATTACTGGGGAATTGAGAACCACTATGACCAACGGGATTGTGTAGTACCGAAATTCAACCAACGGAGCAGGCACAAGAACTAGGGCAACTGCGAAAACAAAGGACAACACCCAAACCCTTGTCTGTGATTTTCCTGCAAGATACAGAAAAAAAGGAAGAATCATTGTTTATTATACTTTTTCAAAAATAGCCAGCATCTTCTGAATTTAAAGGACAAAGTTTACCTAAGATGTTGATAACTGAAAACCATGAGTACACATAAATTGGGATCAAAATGTATTTCATCATCCAGTGAGCTTGGATGACCTTCCTCCAGATATAGAAGGTGTAGTGTCTATTGTCAGCAAGAAGATACGGATGGGCAATACTGCACCAAAACATAGAAGAGGAAAATGGAATTAATGATGATGACATATATTTGACTGCTATTCTATTTCGGTACCTAAAGTGCAAGAATTCCAAACGAAAGTTTCTGTGCAGTTGCTTGCCATGTAGTTTCAGTTTTAATTTTAGCAAAATGGTGAGCCGGCACTATCACAAACCTCTATGCTTTCTGGTTTTAACAGTTTTATACTTGGAGCAAACTAAACACAGAAGAGGTGTTCAGATAACATACCTGAAGAAATGTACGGCCACGAAGCTTAAACCAAGAGCCACCAGCATTGCCAGAGAACTAGACGTTTTGTTCTTAGCACACCAACGGAATAACTCTGACACTCGTCTGGGAGTAAAATGCAAGGGTAGGAGGGCAGCAGCTGACACTAGACCGAAGTACAAAAACTGCGCAAAATGTGGTGAAACAACATGAGCTTCCTTAGCACCTGCGTCACACAAAGCAAGGGATCATGATTAGCAAACTATAAATTCCTTAATGACCTGCTAAGCCCAATGAAATACGCAAAATAATGAGCAGCTAAACGTAAAGATTTACCTAGTACTATGCCACCGTTCCAGAATATAAATGCTACAAATACCACCAGAACTATTGCAAATGGTGTAAAATTCAATAAAACTTTAGACTTCGAATTCCATAACTTGAAGCTGATATCCAATACTTCCTCGATAAAACCTGCATATTACTCATAATGTTGGATATGGTGTAAAAAGGATGGCAGGCAAAAATGGAGGTCAGATGATCTTGCTAGAATTTTCACCTTTGAACAAATGGTCATTTATCATATTCAGAATTATACCACATATAAACGACAAGGTTTCTAGTGCTTAAATAAAGTAAAAAAAATCAAGCATATCATAAAAATAATTGTTTTACATGTCACAATCTTTGGAAGAAAATTTAAATTATTTTGCAAATTGCAACACTGATTGCAAAACGATATTAAGCATGTCATTTAACAAATCCAAAAGGGGAGCGGAAAGCATGCAGTAGAATATGAAAATTCTTTAGGGCATACTTACTGATATGCAAATTAGTAGATCCAGAAACAACTCTCCTCGGACTTATGGAACTATTAGTTCGCCGTCTTCTCAAACCTGGAGCACTGGCTGTGTTATCCCTGTCTAACACTTCTGTGCTTGAATTATCAGTTAATCTACTGTTCTTGTGAGACACATAGTCACTAACGGGAAGATCTTGCACATATGTAATGGCACCATTGGCAGCAAAAAATAACATCCATATTATATTAGTCTGCCGGAAAAGTATTGAGATGGCACCAAACTGCAGGCAAAAAGGAATACACTTATTCATAATTGCAGGATGTATATAATAAAAGACTGTGAAGTACATTAAGGAGCTATCAAGTACACTATGGATAATTGTTACAAATGTGTGACTGGTTACAAATCAACAAGCTAAAAGATTCTGGTGTGAACACAACAAATAAACAAACAATGTATTTGTTCCCACAAAACACAACTTTATCTCACCAAAATCTATGAAGCACTTAGTTCAAATACTCACCATTGAACTAACCCAAAACCGTTTCTTCAAGCAGAACAGGTACATCGCAAGAACTGCGGCCAATGATGCAACATCAGTATAATAGAGAAAGGTAAAGAACCAGTGAACAGGATACAACGCTACAAGGCTAGCATAGGCAGTTGCCTTCGTCTTGCCGATCCCTGGCTTGATACACAGAAGCAGGTCATGGACAAGAACACCGCAGACCATTGCCATTATAACATTAGTTGACCGGAGAAGTGCTGTGGTGCAAAGTGGGTCAAATGCCTCTGCTACCTTAATAGCCCATGCACCCGGGAACAAAGAAGCAAGATATGCCAGGGAAATGTAGTACCTACAAAATTGCAGAGAGCGGTCCATCACAAGGCAAATTTGAGGTTGATGCGACGAGGAGTTGTGGAAACTCACAGGCCAGGAGGGGTGGTGATCATGGGATCCCACACTAAGAATTCTCCGCGGCAATAGCGCTGCGCCTGGGGAACATGGAAGATCTCATCCTAAACAGAAAAGTAAAGTGGCAGTGAATACGTTATCATGATTTATTTGGAAGCATTTGGTGGTGTCAACAGTTTCAGAACGAGAGAATACAGCAAATTAGACAAATGAAGAAATCTTAAACATCCTGCAAAAGCTCTAAATGTAGATAGCTATAACTCATGAACTCCTATGCAAACCAGACACTAATGCTGTCACATGAAAATAGATAGTTGACACATCTATGCAAATGGTCCACCAATCTCCCTTTCGTATAAGCAAATATGGGTCCACGAAATTCCATTGCAATTGCAGACCCGATTTCTAACGCATGAAGATACTTAAATTCCGCACCGTACATCATCAGCATCTAAAGCAAGTGACATGACTAGCTCCAAAGCTTATCTGACTAGTTGAGAAGCATAACCGGGGAGGATGGCTCACCATGTAGGGATCAGGAACGACGGAGTTGACCAAAGCGGCTACGGGGACCGCCCACGCGGCCACCGCGGCGGCGACGGCCAGTCTCCCCATCCCCCGAGACGGGGCTCTCAACTTCGGAAAACCCCACTTCAGATCCAGCTCAGCGCTCAGGACTCAGGATCACAACGCTCATCACACGAATCCTCAAGAGGTTGTCAGTCGTCAGAGGCAATACGGATGGCAGAACGGCACGGCGCTGCGTCGGGAGCGGGTTCGCCGGCGACGCGATACGCTTCTACCCTGCAGGTGCCGGCGTCTCGCCGGAGGTCTCGGCCTCTCGGGCTAAACTGGTGGCGCTTTGGGCCAAAGTACGTAACTTGCCGGCCCATTAGTGCGATTGTCCAGCTCACCAGCCCGGCAGCCCCCAACTATAGCACAGAAAACGGGAAAGAGACCGAGGTCTGGTTCGTTGCGGCGAGATCTCCTCCTCCTCTGGCGCCGATCTCTACCACGAAGACGCCGGCGGGCGGCCCCGGCGACCGGAGAATCAGGGGTCTTCCACCCCCCTCCTCCCCGTGAGCATCCCGTACTCTCCTCCTCCATCTCGAGTTAATTTACTTCATTTAATCAGCAGCAGTGAGCGGATACAAGAGAAAGCTTTCTTTCGTTTTAGTTTGGGGTAGTTTCTTTGTGCGGGTGGAATCGGTTCATAAATTGGCGTGAATTGGAGAGAGCTCGCGCAAAGGCTCAGCAAAGAAGTGGCCGACTGCCTGACGAATCATACTCCGCGAGGCCCGAGTTGGAGGAGGAGAAGTCTCAGTAGCTAAACGCTTTGAGAGGATGGCTATTAATAGTTATATTATGTTATTCTACTCTGCAAATTGCTGACATTTTAGTACTGTAACAGAACTAGGTAAATCTGTGAATGTGAACCTTTTTGATATCGTGTTTCCACACACACCGCAATCTCTACCATCTATGTAAATCGGAGTTATTTTAACTAAAGTACGATTTTTAACACAAAACAACCTGTTTCTGAACACTAGTTTACGGAGTTTTTAATACAAAGGCAGCTTGATGAAGAACAGAAACAGTCTTAACTGAAATGCATTAGCAATTAGTGGACATAAATGAGATGATATAGGGTTGCGGTTAAAGTAATTCGGAGCAACAGAAGACATGCACATCAGTTACTGATAAGACGTACAGCGTGCATAAGGATATGCCAATAATGTGGAAAACATTTTAGGTCTATCAGGCTTGGGCAGATCCTGATGAACCGATCACACCTATTTCTGAATACTAATGTTATTCTTGGGGAACTACACTAGCGGTGCATTTTTTCTTCCTGATGATTAGTTTCTATGTTCAAGAACATTCCCTCTGAACTATCAAACTGAGTTTTTTTTTTTGCAACATATTGAAGATTGCTATCAGAGTGAAACTAGTCAGTGTTGGTGGAAATGGCGAGCACAGCATGCTTTGTGATTGTAAGTAAGAACGACATCCCAATCTACGAGGCAGAAGTTGGATCCGCACCCAAAGTATGTGGCTTGGTCTCCATTTCCTCTCTATCTAATATTTCCTTCTTACCACAATATGAGTCATTTGACTTATGATGTAATCCAGTAGAAATGTCTTCCAGATATTAAAAATGTAAATAGTTAATAGAACAACATAATCATGTTGTATCATGCTCATGATTTTTATCTCCTACATACAGAAATCTATAAGAGATAGCAATTATGTAGTTCTGTGAATTGTTTTCTTATTTAGTTGACAGTGTTGCAGGTTTTTTCTTTGCCTCCCTATATCCATGGTTTTTTCTCATCCTCTATGGCTGATGACTTTAATATAATGCGCCAACTGGTCAAATTTCAGTATTCCGTACAGATTAAAGAATTCCTATGCAATAGCATTAATTTATAATATGCAATTATACTAATTTGATGTCTAATCTTCTCACGTTTACTTTCCCTGTCAGAAAGAAGATCTAGCTTATCACCACCAGTTCATCCTACATGCTGCACTAGATGTTGTTCAGGACCTAGCATGGACCACAAATGCAATGTGAGGATCTATTGGTTATACATTTTTCTGTAGGATACACTCAAGAAATCTTGTGTGATTGGATGCATGCTAAAATACCACAGCCAAAAAATATTCATTATCATACAATTTTATATTATTTACCTCTCAGTTAATCCTTTCTACATTTTTTGTTGTTTTGTCAGGTTCCTGAGATCGGTTGATAGATTTAATGACCTTGTGGTGTCTGTTTATGTAACTGCCGGTCATATCCTTTAAAGCGGCTATCACATTATTTTCATATACTATTTAAAGTCTCAACCATTGCAATACTATTGATTTCCTTAACTGCAAGTATGACACATACTAGATTCATGCTGCTTCATGATTCACGTAGCGAGGATGGAATAAAAAGCTTTTTCCAAGAGGTTCATGAACTTTACATCAAGGTAAGATGATTGTTGTTCCGTTTACAATCTGTAGAACCCTGTAGCATGTCACATTTTTTATATGGTTGGGCGCTCAATTAAGTCTAAATCATGTACATCAGACACTGTGGTGAAAACAATTTTTCACATCGGTTTTATTACATGATGCTGTTCTTTTATCAGTATGCTCTGTCAGTGTCAAGGCAATGCTCTCTCCTTTGTAAATAGGCCACTGATGGGTGCCCGATATGGGTCTCAATACTGAATGGGGCTGCTTTTGAGCCCCATAACTTGCAAAGTTGCTTGCTGGTGCAGAATTGTGCACAATTTCCAGAATAGGTCATGACAAGTGTCGTTGTAGAAAGAAGATCCTACATCTACCAATCACTTTTGATATGATACTTAGAAATGCTTTGTTGTGCAGATATTCCTCAACCCTCTCTACCTGCCCGGCTCTCGCATCGCGTCCTCTCACTTCGACACAAAGGTCAGGGCCCTCGCAAGGAAGTATCTCTAGTGCCCTCGGTCATGGAGCTTCGCGTCATTCTGCGGAAGCAGGCCGGCAGAAGCACCCCACACTTTGTTTCAGCCTGTTTCGTTTCCTGCCTGTCACACACATGCTATGCAGGTGGCATAAGTTAGAGTATACCCTTTTTTTCTTGCTTGGGACTACTATGCCTGTAATGCTAGTGAAATCATGAGTTGTGAGAAGTTACTCCCAGCTGTCTGCCCCAAAATCTGGTGAATTGACTTGAATGGACCGTGCTGTGCTGTACTACATGGCAAATCTGTGTAATCTCCGCATTGATAGCATGTAAAGCACATTCTACCGATTTCCTATTATCCTCTGTCCTGTTACTTGGCCAAGTTGATGACACCTTTTTGCTGTGCATCTATGATCGATCTTACCTCCCTCCACTCCACCATCGCTGTTGTATGCTGTGACCCGTATGCACTAGGCCCAAAAGGTCTCAGGATACGGTACGCTAAACCCTTCTGAAGTGCAGGGGCGTGAGATCTTGACGACAGGTACCCACTGCGGTAAAGAGGTCGAAGTTATGTATGTGGTCACTTGTTTTCCTTGACCACTCCCCGTCAAGATCGGAACATGCATGTCACACACACCAGCCACCCAGCTAGCTAGCTGTTTCCAGCACCGTGCCGGCAATCCTCTCAGCGTACGTACAACACGAGAACAGTAAGCCGATAGCATCGATGGAGGTCGAGCGAGACGTGTGCGGTGTGGTGCGTGCAGTTCTGCCAGTAGACTGAAGAGGGGATCGATCTTGAGGCCAGTGTTTCGATGGGAGCACATGGTATCTGACGAGCTGAATCTACCTCTCCACTTGGTCCGAGCTTATCACAAGTGCATATACTGTTAGTAATTTTCTAAAGTTAGCTAGACACCAGAAAAGGTCCAAGAGGATAAGAGGCCCTGTCCGGCCTAGCTTATCACCTGATGTCATCTCAGAGACTTGAATCACTTGCCAAGGATTAATTAGGCCTGATCGGGCTAACAGACAGGAAGATCCCAGAGTGCTGGCCAACCGCGATCTCGATCCTGTCACTACCAGGAATAACAAACAAGCTACCAAGCTACCAGGTAGTGGAGGCTCTCGGTGGGTGGCCAACGGCCGGCGTCGGTTTCCCGGCACAGTGCCTGCCATTCCGTGCCGTGCCTCGCTTTCTCGGAGGAGATCGCCGTCGATCTAGCCCGATGCGTACAGGCAAATATCTATCTATATCTAGCACTCGTATCTATCTTCCTCACCACGGACGACCGATTAGAGCTGGGTTAACACGGCATCCGTCCATCTTTTCTGGAGCGTTTGCACGTCGTGATCCTCAACGGTCGTGGTCGGGTTTCTTTTCTTAAGCGGCCAAGTGTGTGGCTTAGCTCCCGCTCTCGGTCGTTAGTCAACACGATGTCAGTCACTTAGTACAAGTTAGAACCCGATATATAACTCTTTCGTGCAGTGAATCATGATGGCTTTTGACAGATATGGCTAGAGCAGTACGCTTTCATATGTGGGAGATCTTACCGGCCAGGTACGAGCTCGGATCACCGGAAAAATGGACGGAGCTAGCCGGTGGTGGTGGTGGAAAGGAGAGCATTACGAGCGTACGTACGACGGCCAGCGCACTTTTCCAATCGTGTTTACATGCTGCGCGCGCTCCTTGCTGAAAACATGACCTTCTAGAAAGAACAAAGAAAAAAAGGGAAGAAGTTGGGCATGATCGACCACTCTTTTGGTACGCGTAGTTGGACATGACTTGCACCGAAGAAACGAGGACAGGCGCCGCGTTTCCTCTCGGACCAAAAATAAGTAGGCAGCTCTCACCGACGGCGCCCCCTCCAAAAGGCATTCCACGCGAGGCTCGAGATCTTGTCTTAAACCTAAACAAAAGCAAAGACCTTGTCAACTGTATGAAACTATGAAAGCATTGCCTAGTTTTCTTTTATCATACTGGTCTTTTACTTAGATTGGCTACATCATGCTATTCTACTCCATCCGTCCCGGTTCACAGGGCTCACATGAATTTGCACCGTGACGAAAGAAGCATTTGATTGGACGCTAAAAATCTTCTCAGCACTTGCCTCTCTCCAATCAGCTATCCTCGCTAATTAATAGGAATGCTAATAGACTTGCATGCACCCGCAACCCCACATGAAAAATCATTCGGTTTTAACACCATGTGTGCATGCACTGGTTGTTTCCACCAGCTTAAAAAAGAGAAAGAGAAAGGAGAGAGTAATTAGAGAGAGGTACTACTTTTAATTAAATGCATGCAAGCCTTAGTGGAAAGGTATTATGGGACAAATGTTTTTTCAGATTAGGCCCTGTGAACCGGGACAGAGGGAGTACATGGTATCAGCGCAAAGCGTTGGATAATTAGTTGAAGTACGAGTCAAACTTTTAATTGCATTTGCCATAGGCATTTAGGTTTTTTGGGGCTCCTTGCCTCTTTGGGCTTTGCGCCTTGTTACCGGTTCTCTGAACATTCTTGTACATATGATTTTCAATCAAATTAATATATTAATATCATGAAGATATCAATTACACCCAACCTCTGCAACAACGCAGTGACCTAATGACAATACAAATGCACATAGCTAAAAAGAAAGAGAATTAAAAAAAGAAAAAGTCCTAGTATAACAATCTATTTGTTATAGCAGTAGGTCAAACACCACCAAGACAGCACCAAAAATCCATCTTCTCCAAAAACGACGTTCCCAAGAAGAAAACAATGCACAATCACCTAGGAGAAAGGTCACGCTCTAGAAAACAATGCTTTCTACAAGGTTATTGCACTAGTGGAAAACAGGGCTTTTGTTCCGGGTTGTAAGAGCCTTTTGTCGCGGGTGGCCATCCGCGACAAAAGGGGCGCGATAAAAGGGTCTACCTTTTGTCGCGGGTCGCTTACCACCCACGACATACAGTCCACCACGTGGCAGGCGCGGGGCGCGCAGGGGACAGGCCCTTTTGTCGCGGGCGGTATTACCACCCGCGACAAAAGGCCCTCTACGTGGCGCGCGCATAACACTGCTGCTTTAGGGTTTGAGGGGTGCAGCACACCCCCCCCCCCCGCCACCGACCCCCTTTTATTTCATTTTTCATTCGAAAATAAAAGTTGCATATATTTGTACGCTACTAGAAGTGGTACACGGGTCATTCATTATATATATATATATATATATATATATATATATATATATATATATATATATATATAGATCGATCAAACAAATATTGGAAGCAAAAGTCGATTCCCCTTACACATATTCATAGATTCCCTATATATACATGGAGCTCACGATCGACAAGCGGTACTAACGACCGTCTATTTGGAGGTAGAGCATCTATTTGGACTAAACAAGCCTTTGTTGTTTATTACTTCTCTAACCAAAAGTCCCCAGTTCCTCCGCGATTCCTAGTAGGTGTTCCTTTGGTTGGAGTTTGTCCCGCATGAAGTTGACCTATATACGAAAATGAGATGAGTATGACTATATCAATCTTGATAACGAAATATTGATGATAATAAATAAAGTTGTGAATGTTATTGCTTACGTCAAATTTATTTTTGTTCAGCTTCTCAGTGGTTAATATGCGAATGGACTCACAAACGTAGTATCCACATAGATTCGTCCCTTGTGGCTGCTGGGGGCACGGTACAGGAGTAAATGTTAGCTTCTCTGCCCAGGTAACCTCCTTATGATGAGTCTTGAAAGCTCTCCAAGCCCTGCCAGGCAAAAGAATGATTGAATGAGTGGATAATTAATTGATATCTCACGAAAGATAAAGTGCGGCGATGAAGGAAATGTTATCACCGGAATTTGACCAAGTCAGAGGTGGGCCGCGATCAAGATGGGTTTTGAGATTATATACTGAAGAAGTACGTGAATCGGCCTTATATGCGAAGTTGGGCTAAATTGCCCATGTATCTGTAATATAGTAGATCGCATCTTAGATAGAGTTTCACTCGTGCACGGTGGGGATTATTCCCACGTTAGAAAGTCCCCCGGACTATAAATATGTATCTAGGGTTTATGGAATAAACAACAACCAACGTTCAACCAAACAAATCAATCTCGGCGCATCGCCAACTCCTTCGTCTCGAGGGTTTCTACCGGTAAGCAACATGCTGCCTAGATCGCATCTTGCGATCTAGGCAGCACAAGCTCCACGTTGTTCATGCGTTGCTCGTATCGAAGCCTTGTTGATGGCGAGCAACGTAGTTATCATAGATGTGTTAGGGTTAGCATAGTTCTTCGCGTAACATGCTATCGTAGTGCAACCCTTGCATGTCTAGCCGCCCTCACACCTATCTTAGGTGTGGGGCGGCACCCCGCTTGATCATTATTTAGTAGATCTGATCCGTTACGATTGCTCCTTGTTCTACAAGGATTAGTTTAATATCCGCAATAGTTAGGCCTTACAAAGGGGTGGAGGATCCAGCGGCACGTAGGGTGTCGTTCGCTAGCCCTAAACAGGATGTTCCGGGGATCAACCTCGTGTTGGTTTTTAGGCCTTGTTTAGGATCGGCTTACGATCACCGTGCGTGGCCGCGAGGCCCAACCGTGAGTAGGATGATCCGATTATGCGGTGAAAACCCTAAATCATCGTAGATCTCATTAGCTTTATCTTGATCAAGCAGGACCACCATATATTCGTGCACCCCGTACGAATCATGGGTGGATCGGCTCCTTGAGCCGATTCACGAGATAACCTCGAGAGCCGATCGAGGCTCGTATTTAATGTTTACGTGTATGCCATGCAGGAAACTAAGCGAGGCATCTCCATCACCTTCCCGACTCGGGTATAGGTCAGGTGGCACGCCCTTGCGATCGGCATCGGACGTGTGACCGGAAGGCTTTGCGGGCCGTCGCTCGGAGGGACCTCGGCCAGCCGCAGCTCTAGGTTGTTCCCGGCTCTACGGTGTTGCCCGTCGCTGCCCGCCGGTGGGTTTCTGACGACAACACATTCTGGCACGCCCGGTGGGACAAGCTTCTACATCAACCACATCGCCATCTACATCTTAGATGGCGGACGGCACGCCAGTCACATACGAGGATCTGACCGATGAGCTCAAGAAGAAGTATGACGAGATCAAAGTCATCCTCGAAGCCGACCTCATCGGCTCTTTCCACAGAACCCGTTCACATGGCATCAGGTGGAAGGGGTTCTCGCCTAATGGTGCACTAGATGGGATAGACCTCTCTCGCCCCGTCGGAAGAACGCACCGAGTCCCCGCGGCAGAGATCAACTACTTGGTGGCTCACTCGCTACACCGCCACTCCGAGAACCCGGTAAACACGTTGGAGCGTGTCGCTCTTCGCGTGATCCAGGAGATCATGAGGCACCGGCACTCGCCGTCGTGACCAGCTCTCGGGACACATCAAGGAGAGTTGCCACTCCGGTCCCGTCCACCGCTGCCATTTGCGTTGGCAGCACCAGAGGTGCCGGCTTCACCGGCATTCGTCGTCTACAAGATCGGTGGTGACCCTAGTGACTACCAGTTCTTGCCCGAGGCGCCTAAGGAGATCCCTCACGGGTACACGTGCACGTATGTGCCAGATTGTGGTAACTGGGCACTCACAAACCAGGCCACAACATCAGGGACTTCTGGGAAAACAGGAGGGACGTCAGCGACAGAGCTTGAGAAGCAGACGTGGCTAACTAAGTACGCCACCCCGACGAACCTCCAGAGCTCAGCTCCTGCAGTTGGCTCAGAGCTGGAAAAGCAAACATGGCTGGCTAAGTACGCCACCCCGGCGAATATTCGTAGTTCAACTCCTGCAGCCAAGACACGGCGGATCGGATCAGCACCATACCGAGAGACCAGCTCGGCATGGTGCCGAAAAGAAGGGCAATCGGCTATTCCAAGCCGTACCCCGACGACTACGAGATGATCCCGCTACCACCTAAATATCGGCTCCCTGATTTCTCCGAATTCAGTGGATCAGATGGTTCCAGCTCCATCGAGCACGTGGGCCGATATTTAGCACAGCTAGGACCGGCTTCAGTGTCGGATCAACTACGCGTGAGGCTCTTTTCACAGTCCCTCACGGGATCGGCTTTCGGGTGGTACACCTCGTTGCCACCGGACTCCATCCGGACTTGGAAGCAGTTGGAAGAGCAGTTCCATATGCGGCACCATTCGGAGGCTTCCGAGTCCGGCATCGCCGATCTAGCACAACTACGTCGAAGCGTGGAGAAACCGTAACGAATACATCCAGCGCTTCAGGAATCTTAGGAACCGATGTTATTCGGTTCGTATAACCGAAAAGGAAGCGACCGAGTTGGCGTAGCGGGCCTTGCAACACCGCTCAAGGACATGGCCTCCCAAGCAGCATTATCCCTCATTGGCGCACATGGTTCGGAACCGTCGACATATGAACAAGCGCCACCCGGACCTGTACCAGGACAAATTCAAGCGTGCGGTAATCCCGGTCGATGCGAGAGGAAGACGAAGTTTCGCGGGAGATCAAGAAGTAGCAAGTGGCTGAATGGACTCGGGGAGGAACCCCGTGTCCTGCAAATGGGTAAAGCCACCAGGGCCCGCCCGGGGGTTTGATTTTGACGTGACCAAGACCGAGCAAATCTTCGACCTCCTGCTCAAGGAGAAATAGTTGACGATTCCCGAAGGTCTCAAATTCCCCACGGTGCAAGAGCCGAACGGAAAGCCATACCGCAAATGGCACAACTCGCTCTCCCATGCCACCAACGACTGCAGGGTATGGCGTCAGCACATCCAAGCGGCGATAGAAAAAGGGCGTCTAATTTTCAACCAGTATGCCATGAAGGTCGACACCCAGCCCTTCCCCGCCGTTAACATGGTAGAGTGCACTTACCCTGAAGGTTGCCAGCCAGGATCCTCGTTCAGCATCAACATGGTAGGACCTGGGAACCACTCTGGCAAAGATGGAGACGAGGGCAGCTGCTCTCGTAGCAAGGACACAGAGGAGGCCGCTCCACGCGATCGGCTCCATCATAGTGGCAAGCGCTACGTCACAGAGGGAGAGGTGAAGAACATAAGATATCAGCGACCCCTCTCTGATCACCTCCTCAACAAATATGTGAGTCAGTATGACCAACACCGACGGTCCAGCTATGATGATGAAGGAGATCGTCTGGCTAGAGAAGCCAGAAGACATCGTCGGCACGATCGCGATGAGGAGGAGCACGAGCGCCGTGCCACGGAAAAATCAAGGGAGCAAGACGACAACGACGAGCACCGGGACCGCCCCTTCTTCGGACACTGCCGGGATTCAGGAATGAGCCGATTGCCCACAATCGGCAATTGCCCGAATGCAACCGAGAAAAGAAGGAGGCAGCCAACGTGTCTGTGTTCAAGCGCCTAGGGCCTCTCCCGCCACAAAGCAAACGCGCTGAGTCACCTCGTTGGGCAGATCTCGAGGATTCAGAAGACGAGGGAGAACAAGAAGAAGACAGGTACCACCGGCCAAGGTGGTGCCCTGATGGACTCAGCCGTTCACAAAAGCGCAGGGTTCAGCGATTGCGCGGCCTGGAAGAAGCCGAAAGGTTATACTTGCACACGTTAAGGAAGGCACGACCTGATCTGGCTGCGAAAGTTCAGCGAACCCTGGACGAAGAGGGTCGTCCACGGAAAATGGAGTGGCACCCCAAGCAAAGGAAAGCCGATGACGAAACATCGGCTGGCACAAACATGGTGCTCGTCCTTCCGACGGAGCTTAGTGCTCCACGATTCTACGATGCACTCAAGGTGGATGACAGCAGGCGCATCAAGTCAGAGGTCGGGTTGGTTTTATCCACCAGCCTGACCGAGTAGCAAGAACAAACCGATGATCAAACGGGGCGAGGCTGATCCTTGTGATCGGCCCCAAAAATTATGAAGGAGCATTGCAGAACCTTCAGTCAACGCTTCAATCATTATGGAGGCCGATCCCAGCAATCGGCCAAAATTATCCTCACCACATGTTCTGCTTGTGTTCGTCCTTGATCCTATCAGGAGCCGACGTGCGAATTACAGAGCCGATATCTGCCATTCCCTGACAGATTCGGCTCGGGGGGCACCTAAACACGATGAACATGGGAACAGGTGCAGGAGGACATGTGTGCAGTAAAATATTGGGGCCGATAGGAGAAAATCGGCCAGTAAAAAAAATTTTAGACAGCCGATGCAAGGGCATCGACTTCAGAATTGAGAAGCAGCCGATGCGCAGCCATCGACTCTAGTACAATTACACAAGACCAAGACCTACCGGGTACATGCCCAGGGCTCACATCGTCGCCAGGATGGTCATTTACAACGTCGGCGTTCAGCGGAAGAAAGCTGATCAATGGCCTGTGCATCCTCGCCGATATTCTCGCCTTGATTAAGGCTCGGGGGGCAGTTAACTTGGTAGATGCTCTGTTTTGGGAGCCGATTGGAGTTGCATCGACTGACCCTGCATCGTGATCCTCTCTGAAAGCAGTTCAGGTTGCGAAAGAAGACTGCTGAAGCTATGGAGAGGAATCGGAAAAGGAGGCCGTCGGCTTTTACAGATTTTGGACCGTCCTGTTGCTGCAAGAAAAAGACTGGGTTCTCAGAATAACCGATGAATAGTCATCGGCTAAGGATTGCAAAAAATTATGGTCAGATATCAAATCGCAATCCGAATTTGAGAAGTACTTGATGACGGTCTAATCGATATTTGAGTCCGGTTTCGCGGGCGTCCAAAGGAAAAGGAATCCGATACGTTGCTATCGGTCTTGGTATGGCAAGCGGAAGGGGTGAAACTGGATTAATTGAAAGATGAATTGAAAGAACAATTTTCATTAATTCAAAGGAGCGGCTTTACAAGAAAGAGCCGATGGCTCTCAAAAGAGGGATCTGGTGCCTAGTGCACTGCTACTACTAGTCCTATTCTACTAGTCGTCGCTGTCCTCGTCATCACCGCCGTCGATGTCGTCGGCGCTGCTCCCAGGAAGCTCCTCGTCGCTGCTGCCCCAGCCCTTGGCCGGAGTCTCGTCCTCCTCGTCATCATCATCATCCTCGCTGTCCGCCCAGGAGCGGAAGCGCTTGGTCGGCGGATACCCGATGGAGGAGGAGGATTCATCCTCCTCCTCTTCCTCCTCGTCATCATCATCGTCTTCGCTGTCCGCCCAAGCGCGGAATCGCTTGGCCGACAGAAGCTTAGCGGGGGAAGAGGGGCCGCCCTCCTCTTTTTCTTCTTCTTCCTCTACTTCTTCCCCCTTCCCGTTGGGGGAGGTGGGTTTCGCCCAAGAATGGAGGTCGTCTTCACTTTCGCTCATCAGCTCCCCATCGATGAGGAACTTGAGGTCCTCTTCCCCATCGGTCAGAGGCAGGTTGCTCTCTGGCGCGTGATCGGAGTTCCACTCCGGCTCGTTTGAAGAGAAGGATTGGAGAGAGACGAAAGAGGAGGAAGAAGAAGACATGGCTGAGGGAGAAGAGGGTTTTTTGGGTGCCGATGGCTGGAACAGAGGAAGGGGATGAAGAGAGCTAATCAATCGGCACAGTTAAATAATGGGAAGCCTGGTGGAAATTCAATGCCACAGCAGTTTCCGAGGAGGTGGTGCCCAAAGACAATGGTCAAATCACGTAGAAAAGTTGAGGAGACAGGGCATTATGATGAAGAATGCTGCGACGGTTCTGCTCTGCCATGACATGACCCGACGGAGAAAAAACAGAGTGATTTTGGAATTATCAATTCCAAAACCAGGGGGGCATGTGTTATCACCGGAATTTGACCAAGTCAGAGGTGGGCCGCGATCAAGATGGGTTTTGAGATTATATACTGAAGAAGTACGTGAATCGGCCTTATATGCGAAGTTGGGCTAAATTGCCCATGTATCTGTAATATAGTAGATCACATCTTAGATAGAGTTTCACTCGTGCACGGTGGGGATTATTCCCACGTTAGAAAGTCCCCCGGACTATAAATATGTATCTAGGGTTTATGGAATAAACAACAACCAACGTTCAACCAAACAAATCAATCTCGGCGCATCGCCAACTCCTTCGTCTCGAGGGTTTCTACCGGTAAGCAACATGCTGCCTAGATCGCATCTTGCGATCTAGGCAGCACAAGCTCCACGTTGTTCATGCGTTGCTCGTACTGAAGCCTTGTTGATGGCGAGCAACGTAGTTATCATAGATGTGTTAGGGTTAGCATAGTTCTTCGCGTAACATGCTATCGTAGTGCAACCCTTGCATGTCTAGCCGCCCTCACACCTATCTTAGGTGTGGGGCGGCACCCCGCTTGATCATTATTTAGTAGATCTGATCCGTTACGATTGCTCCTTGTTCTACAAGGATTAGTTTAATATCTCGCAATAGTTAGGCCTTACAAAGGGGTGGAGGATCCAGCGGCACGTAGGGTGTCGTTCGCTAGCCCTAAACAGGATGTTCCGGGGATCAACCTCGTGTTGGTTTTTAGGCCTTGTTTAGGATCGGCTTACGATCACCGTGCGTGGCCGCGAGGCCCAACCGTGAGTAGGATGATCCGATTATGCGGTGAAAACCCTAAATCGTCGTAGATCTCATTAGCTTTATCTTGATCAAGCAGGACCACCATATATTCGTGCACCCCGTACGAATCATGGGTGGATCGGCTCCTTGAGCCGATTCACGGGATAACCCGAGAGCCGATCGAGGCTCATATTTAATGTTTACGTGTATGCCATGCAGGAAACTAAGCGAGGCATCTCCATCACCTTCCCGACCGTGTATAGGTCGGGTGGCACGCCCTTGCGATCAGCATCGGACGTGTGACCGTGAAGGCTTTGCGGGCCGTCGCTCGGAGGGACCTCAGCCAGCCGCAGCTCTAGGTTGTTCCCGGCTCTACGGTGTTGCCCGTCGCTGCCCGCCGGTGGGTTTCTGACGACAACAGGAAATTACACTTGGAGCAACTTCTGCAAGTCGCGGAACCCGTCCACGCCTCTACTCAGTGGGTCTCTTACTTCAACTATTCCCTTATCAGGTTGAATGTCTAGTAGAATCCAGTGGAAGCTGCACATGTTATGTATATACGTCGGGAATTACACTTAACATCGAGTAAGAAAAATTGAATGTGCATAAAAGATCATTAATACTCTCACTCGTAGTTGTAAGGAAACAATATTGAATCACGTAAATATTGCTCCCCCAAAAACCTTAGTAGGTTTCCCCCCGTTTCTTGGCCTTTATGCTTTACCGTTTCAACATGTATTTTATCTGGGTCAACAAACCCAATATTGATAATATTATTACTTTTGCATTCACTGATCTTGAGTCTGCATAAGAGAACACATAAGATATAATGAGTATATGTAATGAAAACGAACATGAACTGAATGAAAATGAACTTATATGTAGTTAACAACTTACAAGCAATAGCAACTCATGAGAGATTTGTCGAGGGCTTCTAAATTGAATAACTGCCAGAGTTCATTCATCTCAATATGGATCTCCTCCTTTCGGTAGTAATATTCAAATGGTATATTCGCCACGATGTACCTTATGTTCTCCTTGCATGCATCAAGGTACCACTGATGCAAATTCCGCATATGTGTTGGCAGTTTATGCAGCTGCTATTTGCTGACCAAGTCGGCCCCGTAGACAAATTTAGGAGCTATATCAGCAGTGGGTAGTGCAGCATCTGCTGCAGATAGCAATTCCTCCACGGTAACTGAACAGGCAGCCGCTAGCCTTGCAGCTTCTTCCATATCGAAACCACCATGTTCCTGGTACACCTTGGGAACATTAAACACTTTGAGTGCTGGGATCGATTGTTTGGGCTGATCTCCGAGGAGGGGAACTTTCTTCCTTTTTTTGCCTTTTGTCGTTTGCTTGGCCTTGAGGGGTGCACTTGTTGAACTTGACTTTTTCTCGGCTGCACTTCTAGCTGATGATTTGCTCGTGCCAGCAATATCCTTCTCCTTAGCCTTTTCATCCTTCTTCTTGTCAATTACCTTCGCAAGAGTGCGTGTATAGTCATCCTTCTTCTCGTGTAAGTCATACTCGCGATGGTGTGTTCAGAAAACTAGCAGCATATTCTTTTTGCTTCTCTGTGTATGGCTCGCGCCTGGAGGTTTTGGCTTATGAAAAAAATCATAATTGTATTTCTTAACAATGGCATCATTTTCCTCCTCGGTACGATCGTAAGGACCGGGGGGAGGAACCTTTGGTACTTTTGGGAGGGGCGACATCTTGCGGACATGACTCTTGAAACGCTTCCGGCTGGGTGCATCTTAGTGGGCGGAGGCGGCGGCGCTGGAGATGGAGATGGACTACAGATGTCGTGGTCGATGTCGTACCCATGGGGTGATGGTGGCGACATGTGATCAGTAGGAGGAGGTGATGGTGGCCTGCGATCACCTGGAGGAGGTGATGGTGACCTGCTGGGACGACCGGTACTAGGGGCTACCCAGCTCGGTAGCCCGATGTTCTTCTTTTCCCGGAGAATGATTTCTCCCAGCACCTCTCTCGAGTGTAAGCCCCCATCACCTCCAGGGATTTCGAGCTCCAATGTCTCCCACAACGGTACAACTGAATCCACCCCGACACGAGCATAGCCAGCTGGAATCGGATTGCCATGCCATGTTGCCGGCTCACCTTCAGGTCCAAATGCCGGTAAGACATAGCCGACTGCCACCTTAACGTGACACCTTCCCGAACACCTCATGGAGATCACAAGGTGTTTGCTCCTTGATTCCATCCAAGGGGTCGCCAGGACCGGCATCTATCATCATCCGTGTAGGCGGGGCCTCCGAGTCGGCCACGCTGCTGTCTCGTCGCTGAGATATGCCGGCGGTATTATCTGGCTGGCGATGTCCTTTAAGTTCATTAATCTCCCGCTGCTGCTGCTGAATCTCCCACTTCTGCTGGTCTAGTTGCCGTTGGAACTCAGCCATCCGGTCATTCTGCACCTCCAGCTCGCGTTGTTTTGCTCTCGCTCGGCTTCTATAAGTCTCCGCGTCATTCGGAAACCCAAGCTCCCACGGAACACTAGGACCGTAGCCTCTTGTTCGTCCTCCCTTTTCAGGATTACCGAGGACAAGCGTCAGCAAGTCTTTCTCTCTATCGGGAGCAAACTTTAGTTTTCCCGCTTTAATATCAGCCGTCACTTCAATCCATTTTTGCCTGGGTACCCTAACCTTGCTGTCACTTTCAACAAGGTTCCCTGTCTTCATGTCATACTCACAGCCATGCCCAAGGAACCAATTTCGAGCCCTAGTGTCCCATCCTTCTCGATCTGGTTCTGGAGTGATCCCATTCCGCTTCATCTCAGCCTCTTGTGCATCCCACTTAGGCATGGCTACTTCGTAGCCCCCTCGGCCCGTATGATGGTGATATTTCTTTTCGCTTGCATTCTTCTTGTTTTTCTTTGACAGGTTCACAGCCTCATCTGATTCTTTGTACTTCACAAATTCTTCCCAGTTATGCTCCTGCTTCGCTAGGTAGTTTTCGAATACTGGAGGCTTCTTCTCGGCCTTATAAGCTTTCCATAACCGGTTCTTATACGCTCGGAAAAGTTCCCCCATCTTCTTAAGAGCCCATTTCTTCACTAGCGCCCTCTGCTTGGCATTCTCAGAGTCCGATCCCAAATTTGGCAAAGTGAAATGTGACATGAGGTCGTCAAAAAGTGTGTTCTTGTACCTATCGGCAACCTGATCTTCGGACACATTCTTGGTCTTGTTCCATTCTCTAATAGTGATCGGGAGATGATCTCTAACCAGAACTCCGCACCGATTCTTAAATGTCACTCTGACACTCGCGGGTGCCACCGGTTGGCCTTTCGGTGATATAGCTTCAATGTTGAAGTGGTCTTTTTTGCCCAATTTCTTTGCCGGGCCTCGTTTCTCCAACTTATCTTCGGAGGCCTAAGAGAATAAAAATCTGTTAATTTATATACGTATGTACATATAGAATTCCATTAATGCATCAACTGATCGTATACCTCGTCATGACCGGAGCCGTCGGCTTCTCCATCACCGGAGCCGTCGGCTTCTCCATCACCGAAGTCCTCGGCTTCTCCATCACCGGAGCCGCGGTCTTCTCCAGCTCCGGAGCCGTCGGCTTCTCCATCACCGGAGCCGCGGTCTTCTCCAGCTCCGGAGCCGTCGGCTTCTGGACCATCGCGGATTATGTCCTCGAACAAGTCTTCCTATTCCAAGTCTCGACGGATTTCGATTGGATCCATTGTTTCTGCAAAAAATTAAATCGATAAGTACATGGTCTAACCCTAACCAAACCCTAACCCTAATGGCGACGCGTGTTTGCGAGAGGGAGAGGGTGTCGGCGACGCGTGTTTGCGAGAGGGAGAGGGTGTCGGCGACGCGTGTTTGCGAGAGGGAGAGGGTGTCGGCGACGCGTGTTTGCGAGAGAGAGAGAGGGTGTCGGCAACGCGTGTTTGCGAGAGAGAGAGGGTGTCGGCGACGCTAGTTTGCGAGAGAGAGGGTGTCGGTGGACGCGTGTTTGCGAGAGAGAGGGTGTCGGCGACGCTAGTTTGCGAGAGAGAGGGTGTCGGTGGAGGAGTCGTCCATATACCAAATACATATACTAAAGCACAAACTAAATCCATATACTAATTATAAACTAACTATACAAAATACATATACTAACTAAGTACATACATATACTAAATTACAAACTAAATCCATATATACCAATTACATATACTAAAGCACAAACTAAATCCATAAACCAAATACATATACTAAAAAACCGTAAATACATATACTAAACATTTTTCAACCTAAAACTAATCAATTAACTAACTGAACCTAAACTAACTAACTAAACCTAAACTAACTAACTAAACCTAAACTAACTAACTAATTCATACTAATTAACTTAATACATATATACATACTAACTAAACCTAAACTAACTAAACCTAAACTAACTAACTAAACCTAAACTAACTAACTAATTACATACTAATTACATACTAACTAATTAACTCAATTAAGTATAAAAAATCAAAAATCAAAAAAAAAGGCAACGACGCCCGAGCAGGCGCGGCGGCGCTACCTCTTGCAGACGGCGGTGCAGACGGCGGCGCGCGCTGGAGTAGGAAGAGGCGCCGGCGGCGCAAACACGGCGGCGTTGGCGCGGCCCGAGGCGGAGCGGTGCAGGCGGCGGCCCGCGGCGCAGAGAGGAGCGCGCATGCGGCGGCCCGAGGCGGAGCTTCCGTGCGCGGCAGAGGGCGTCGACGTCGGCGGCGGCGGCAACGGCGGCGCTGCGAAATTCGGCAGCCTGACGGCGCTATGGGCGTTAGGGTTGGCCTCCAGAGTCGCGGGTGGCGGCTCCGTCCGCGACGGCCACCTTTTATACCCACCCCCTTTTGTCGCGGGTGGTGGCACGACCGCGACAAAAGGGGGGGTCTTTTGTTGCGGGTCGAGCCACCACCCGCGACAAAAGGCCTTTGGGCTGATCCGTGGCACAGCCCATCCAACGGCTCTGGTCGTTTGAATCCAACGGCCTAGAGCCGTTGGATGGGCTGTGCCACGGATCAGCTCATCATACCCTCTTAACCCCTTTTCTTTTTTCTATTTTAAATTAATAAAACTATTATTTCAATAACTTTTGAATGGTAACTCAAATGCAAATGTTTTATATATGAATATTGATCAGAAAAAGCTAATGAACATGAATATGACATCCATATACCTATTTGCATCTCACATCATATGAAACATTGATAGTCGGGTATGTTTCACCCTTGTGCACCGCCGCCGTGCCACACGTGTCGCGTCCCTGTGCCACGTGTCGCGTCCCGTCGACGCTGTCGTGCGACGTGTCGCCACCGCTTCCACGTGCCTCGCCCCGTCGACGCCGTCGTGCAACGTGTAGCCACCGCTTCCACGTTCCTCGCCCCGTCGACGCCGTCGTGCGACGTGTAGCCACCGCTTCCACGTGCCTCACCCGCCAGCGTGCGACGTGTGTAGCCGTGGCTTACACGTGCCATGCCCCGCGTGCGCTATATATAGCGACGAGTGCGGGCGCAACCACACGTCGCCACCGCCTCCTCCGCTCATTCATCTCCGGGATGCCTCCACGTCGTCGATGGGCGTCCGGTTTCCGTGGCGTTCGAGTGCGTCCGAGCGGTAGGTTCTACGTCGAGATATGCGCCGGTGGCTTCCGCCTCACCCTCGGCACGTACAACACGCCGGAGCTGGCAGCGCGCGCTTACGACGCGGCGGCGTGGCGTTTTCGGCGGCCACGGCGCGACATGAACTTCCCGGATGTTGAATCGCTAGAGGAGGCAGAGTTCCTCGCGCCACCGCCGTGCCTCGTCGACGACGAGGACCGTCGCCGGCACCGCCAGGTGCAGCGCAGGATCGCCATCGCCGAGCACGACGAGCAGTTTATGCGCCAGTGGAGGGCGCAGTTCCCCAACGACGTCGACAACACCGACGCGTTCTTCGCTATCCTTAGGGCACAACGTAGGTCCAACAGGCGCCACCGTCGGGCCGTCGCCACCTTCGATCTCGAGAACCCGAATACAACTTGGACCGAAAACGACCCTCGGTGGGATGACATTTGGACGGAGACAACCTCCGACGACGAGTAGAGACTAGACTAGTAATTTATCTATTTTATTGTAATTTCAATAAAGTCGTTGTCGGTTCTATTAGTTTAAATTTAGTTTATAAAGTCGTTGACGGTTGTTTTTGTTCAATAAAGTGGTTGACACGAAATTTATTACGATTGAACTGAAATTAAAGTACAGATTCGAATGTTGGAGCCATTCAATCATAGTCCTGCCTAGCCCTATAATACTCGCCACTATAGTCATCATAGTCGCCGACGTCATCGTCGCTAGCATCGGGGTCGCGGTTGTCGAACCTCGGCTGGTGAGCACGCGTGGGCTGGGATTGAGGGTAGCGCAGGCGGGGGCCATGATAGGCCATGACGCTCTGGAGAGTCCGGCCGCGCCACCACATCCGACGGCCGGCCTCGTTGAAGTTCGAAGGAGGCGGGCCATCCTCCTCGTACCTGGCAACCGCCCTCTCACGCCGATTGATGAAGAAGCTGTCCCAAGTCGGGCTGTAGTCGGGATGCCACTGGGGATTCCTCCGCTGCTCAGGCGTGAGCTCGAAATAGTAGTGGTTCGTGATGGCCATCTCGCGTGGCACACCTAGAGGGATAGGAGGGACCGGTACGCCTCCGACGCTCAGCAACCAGCCGGTCGGGACGCGGTAGCCGGGCGGGCAGGGGTAGTTCGAGGCGCAAAGCGCCTCCGCCTCCCGGGGTGTTAGACATACGATGGAAGCCATGGGAGAGAGTGATGAGGTTTGCAGATATGAGTCCAAGCCTACATATATATAGTGGAAAAATGGCGGGAATGCGGGAAGAAAATAGGCGGAATGAAGTGGCGCGCGAAACTTTCATCCCGGGTGGAGGCTCCAACCGGGACAAAAGACTTGGGGAGACTTATCTAGAAGGGCCTTATCTAGGGAGCTGATGTGCGGGTAACCTTTTGTCACGGCTGGTGGGTGCAACCGGGACTAAAGCTATCGGCAGGATAAAGATGTGTCTGTAATCTTTTGTCACGGTTGGTGGCTGCAACCGGGACTAAAGCTATCGGTAGGATAAGGACGCGTGGGTGGACGCACTGCTCGATGAGATAAAGCATGTAGCGCACGACGCCCTGTCGAAGGAACAAGAAAAAGTAGAAGCGGTGCCGTGCCTATAAAAGGAGCATCGATACGCCTTGCCAAGCAGATCAACAAGCCAAGCACAGTTTCATTCACATGGATGAAGGAAAGGGTTGGGAAATCTCCCGTGGCGCAGCTTCTCGAAGATGTCGTTGGTGCACACGCTCTGCGGCATCTTCGGAAGCTGCTCCTCGGAAAAATTTCCCTGCAAGCCCGTGAAAGACTCCATCTCCTCTAACAGTGTTGGGGAAAGGGTTCTTATTATTACATAAATGTAGAGATTGTCTTGGGAATACATTCTTACATCGCCATCTACTGTTGTGATCTTCTACGCCGTAGCCATGGAGAATCTTCAGCATTTAGCAAGATGCTTGGGTCAATTTTCACCGTGAAGGGCGGAATTTCTTTTAACTTATTATAATCTTCTGACATGTCTGTCTTGTCATCCACTCCCACTATGTTTCTTTTCCCAGAAATAACTATGTGGCGCTTTGGCTCCTCCGTTGATGTATTCTTTTGTTGATTTCTTTTTCTCGATTTGCTAGACATGTCCTTCACGTAGAAAACTTGAGCCACCTCGTTGGCTAGGACAAATGGCTCGTCCAGGTACGCAAGATTGTTGGGATCCACTCGTTGTCATACCGTACTTATCGTCTATATGTACACCGCTGAGCTTCACCCATTTGCACCGAAACAAAGGGACCTTAAAAGTGGGTCCATAGTCAAGTTCCCATATCTCCTCTATGTATCCATAATGTGTGGTGGTTTGCCCATTCTCGTCTTTTGCATCGAAGCGGACACCACTGTTTTGGTTGGTGCTCTTTTTATCTTGGTCGATCGTGTAAAATGTATTCCCATTTATCTCGTACCCTTGGAATGTACATATGTTTGAAGATGGTAACCTGGCCAACAAGTACAGCTGCTCTACAACAGTGGTGTCCGCTTCGATGGAAAAGATGAGATGTCTTTGCAACCAACTGCCGAAGGTATTCATGTGTTCACGTGTAATCCATGCATGGGGCTTGCCCGGGTTTATTTCTCGTAAAACATTCTTATGTTTCTCGATGTACGGAGCCACCAAGCTGGAATTGTATAGAACTGTGTAGTGTGCTTGATTGAAAGAAATCTTGTCCCTGCACACCATTGCTTTCCTTCCTAGTGTGCCTTGTCCAGTCAGCCTCCCCTCATACCGAGATTCAGGAACACCAATCGGCTTAAGGTCAGGAATAAAGTCAACACAAAACTCAATGACCTCCTCAGTTCCGTAGCCCTTTGAGATACTTCCTTTCGGCCTAGCTCGGTTATGAACATATTTCTTTAAAACTCCCATGAACCTCTCGAAGGGGAACATATTGTGTAGAAATACAGGACCGAGAATTCTAATCTCTTCAACTAGGTGAACGAGGAAGTGCGTCATAATATTGAAGAAGGATGGTGGGAACAACAACTCGAAGCTGACAAGACATTCGACCACATCTTCCTGTAATCCCGACAAAGTTTCGGATCCATTACCTTCCGAGAAATTGCGTTGAGGAATGCACATATCTTCACAATGGCTAGTCGAACATTTTCTCGGTAGAAGTCCCCTCAATGCAACTGGAAGCAATTGTGTCATAAGCACGTGGCAGTCATGGGACTTTAGGTTCTGGAATTTTTTTCTCCTTCATATTTACTATTCCCTTTATATTCGACGAGAAACCAGACGGAACCTTGATACTGAATAGAGCTTCAAAAAAGATCTCCTTCTCTTGTTTGGTAAGAGCGTAGTCGGCGGTGCCCTTCAAACTTCCCTGGATGATTGCCGTTTCGTCCTTTATGTTGTTTATGGTCCTCCCGTGCTTCTGGTGTATCTTTTGTCTTCCCATACACGCCCAGGAAACCTAGAATATTCACACAAAGATTCTTGGTCAGGTGCATCACGTCGATTGCAGAGCGGACTTCCAGGACTTTCCAATATTCTAGCTCCCAAAAAATAGATTTCTTCTTCCACATGGGCGCGTGTCCGTCATCGTCTTTCGGAACAGGTCGACCGCCTGGACCCTTTCCAAAGATAACATTTAAATCCTTGGCCATGTCAAATATATCAGCACCACTACGGGGACAGGCTTCGGACGGTTGTCTGCCTCGCCATCGAAATGCTTGCCTTTTTTCCTTAAGGGATGCTTGCGCGGAAGGAAACGGCGATTGTACGGGTACACAACTTTTTTTGCTTTTTCCCAAATATTTACCTTTAGTCTCATCTAAACAGTGTGTGCATGCGTTGTATCCTTTGTTCGTCTGTCCTGAAATGTTACTAAGAGCAGGCCAATCATTGATGGTTACGAATAGCAATGCTCGTAGGTCAAATTCTTGCTCGGTGTGCTCATCCCACACACGTACACCTGGTTTGGCCCACAACTCCAAAAGTTCATCAACTAATGGCCTTAGGTACACATCAATGTCATTGCCGGGTTGCTTTGGGCCTTGGATAAGCACTGGCATCATAATGAACTTCCGCTTCATGCACAACCAAGGAGGAAGGTTGTAGATACATAAAGTCACGGGCCAGGTGCTGTGATCGCAGCTCGCTCCCCAAAAGGATTCATGCCATCTGTACTTAGACCAAAGTATAAGTTCCTTGCCTCACCTGCAAAATCCGGGAACTCTCTCCCGATGTTCCTCCACTACCGACCATCAGCGGGGTGCCTCAACATCGCGTCTTTCTTACGTTCTTCCATGTGCCATCGCAACAACTTGGCATGCTCTTTGTTTCTGAACAAACGTTTCAACCGTGGTATTATTGGAGCATACCACATCACCTTCGCAGAACCCTCTTCCCGGGT
Organism: Lolium rigidum; assembly: GCF_022539505.1. NCBI lineage: Eukaryota > Viridiplantae > Streptophyta > Magnoliopsida > Poales > Poaceae > Lolium > Lolium rigidum. The sequence goes on along the minus strand of NC_061514.1, from coordinate 100,950,537 downwards.
GGCTCGCCCTCAACATCACCAGGGTCATCTTTTCCGATCTTATACCGCAATGCACCACATATCGGACATTTATTCAAATTCTCGTACTTCTCACCGCGGTAGAGGATACGATCATTAATGCATGCATGTATCTTCCGCACATCTAATCCTAGAGGGCGGACAAGCTTCTTTGCTTCATATGTACCGACGGGCAATTCATTATTTCTTGGAAACAACTTCTTTAATATTATCATCAATTTCTCAAATCCCGAGTCAGTCACACCGACCTCTGCCTTCCATTTCAGCAATTCCAATATGCTACCCAACTTTCTCTGCCCATCTTCACAACCTGGGTACAACAATTTGTGGTGGTCCTTGATGTCTACTGGAGCTTCTATTCTTGTAGACAGTGTTGGGCCTCCAAGAGCAGAGGTTTGTAGAACAGCAGCAAGTTTCCCTTAAGTGGATCACCCAAGGTTTATCGATCTCAGGGAGGAAGAGGTCAAAGATATCCCTCTCATGCAACCCCGCAACCACAAAGCAAGAAGTCTCTTGTGTCCCCAACACACCTAATAGGTGCACTAGTTCGGTGAAGAGATAGTGAAATACGGGTGGTATGAATATATATGAGCAGTAGCAACAGCGCCGTAAAAGTGCTTTGCTATCCAGGATCGGCGTGTGGATGATGGTGGTAATATTGCGGACGAGTACGGATGCAGCAGAACAAGTAAACAAGCAGCGATAGCGATATTTAGGAACAAGGCCTAGGGATCATACTTTCACTAGTGGACACTCTCAACATTGATCACATAACAGAATAAATAGATAGATGCTAGACTCTACACTCTCTTGTTGGATGATGAACACCACTAATTGCGTAGGGCTACAAGAACCCTCAATGCCGGAGTTAACAAGCTCCACAATATTCAATGTTCATATTTAAATAACCTTAGAGTGCAAGATAGATCAACACAACCAAACCAAGTACTAACATAGCATGCACACTCGTGACCATCACACTATGAAAGGAGGAATAGATCACATCAATACCATCATAGTAATAGTTAACTTCATAATCTACAAGAGATCACAATCATAGCATAAACCAAGTACTTCATGATGCACACACTCGCCAACATTACATCATGGAGGAGGAATAGACTACTTTAATAACATCACTAGAGTAGCACATAGATGAATTGTGATACAAAACTCATATGAATCTCAATCATGTAAGGCAGCTCATGAGATCATTGTATTGAAGTACATAGGAGAGAGATTAACCACATAGCTACCGGTACAGCCCCGAGCCTCGATGGAGAACTACTCCCTCCTCATGGGAGACAGCAGCGGTGATGAAGATGGCGGTGGTGTCGATGGAGGAGCCTTCCGGGGGCACTTCCCCGTCCCGGCGGCGTGCCTGAACAGAGACTCCTGTCCACCAGATCTTGGCTTCGCGATGGCGGCGGCTCTGGAAGGTTTCTCGTCCCGTGGCTTTTTCGTATCGAAGATTTAGGTCGAGGAGGCTTAAATAGGCGAAGAGGTGGCGTCGGAGGGGGTACGAGGCGATGACACAATAGGGGGGCGCGGCCCAGGCCCTGGCCGCGCCACCCTATCATCTGGGGCCCCTGTGGCCCCCCTCTGGCGGCTCTCGGGTGTTCTGGATGCTTCCGGGGATTCTAAGATGCTGGGCGTTGATTTCGTCCAATTCCGAGAATATTTCCTTACTAGGATTTCTGAAACCAAAAACAGCAGAAAACAGGAACTGGCCCTTCGGCATCTCGTCAATAGGTTAGTTCCGGAAAATGCATAAATATGACATAAAGTATGCATAAAACATGTAGATATCATCAATAATGTGGCATGGAACATAAGAAATTATCGATACATCGGAGACGTATCAGCATCCCCAAGCTTAGTTTCTGCTCGTCCCGAGTAGGTAAACGATAACAAAGATAATTTCTGGAGTGACATGCCATCATAACCTTGATCATACTATTGTAAGTATATGTAATGAATGCAGCGATCAAAACAATGGTAAATGACATGAGTAAACAACTGAATCATATAGCAAAGACTTTTCATGAATAGTACTTTCAAGACAAGCATCAATAAGTCTTGCATAAGAGTTAACTCATAAAGAAATAATTCAAAGTAAAGGCATTGAAGCAACACAAAGGAAGATGAAGTTTCAGCGGTTGCTTTCAACTTGTAACATGTATATCTCATGGATATTGTCAACATAGAGTAATATAACAAATGCAATATGCAAGTATGTAGGAATCAATGCACAGTTCACACAAGTGTTTGCTTCTTGAGATGGAGAGAAATAGGTGAACTGACTCAACATAAAAGTAAAAGAAAGGTCCTTCAAAGAGGAAAGCATCGATTGCTATATTTGTGCTAGAGCTTTGATTTTGAAAACATATAGAGAGCATAAAAGTAAAATTTTGAGAGGTGTTTGTTGTTGTCAACGAATGGTAGTGGGCACTCTAACCCCCTTGCCAGACAAACCTTCAAAGAGCGGCTCCCATTTTATTTTTATTTTTGTGTGGCACTCCTTCCAACCTTTCTTTCACAAACCATGGCTAACCGAATCCTCGGGTGCCTGCCAACAATCTCATACCATGAAGGAGTGCCTTTTTATTTTAGTTTTATTATGATGACACTCCTCCCCACCTTTGCTTTCTCAAGCCATGGCTAACCGAATCCTTTGGGTGCCGTCCAACAATCACATACCATGGAGGAGTGTCTATTTTTGTTAATTAATTTGGGACTGGGAATCCCATTGCCAGCTCTTTTTGCAAAATTATTGGATAAGCGGATGAAGCCACTAGTCCATTGGTGAAAGTTGCCCAACAAGAATGAAAGATAAACACCACATACTTCCTCATGAGCTATAAAACATTGACACAAATCAGAGGTGATAAATTTTGAATTGTTTAAAGATAGCACTCAAGCAATTTACTTTGGAATGGCGGAGAAATACCATGTAGTAGGTAGGTATGGTGGACACAAATGGCATAGTGGTTGGCTCAAGGATTTGGATGCATGAGAAGTATTTCCTCTCGATACAAGGTTTAGGCTAGCAAGGTTTATTTGAAACAAACACAAGGATGAAGCGGTGCAGCAAAACTCACATAAAAGACATATTGTAAACATTATAAGACTCTACACCGTCTTCCTTGTTGTTCAAACACTTTACTAGAAATTATCTAGACCTTAGAGAGACCAATTATGCAAACCAAATTTTAGCAAGCTCTATGTATTTCTTCATTAATAGGTGCAAAGTATGTGATGCAAGAGCTTAAACATGAGCACAACAATTGCCAAGTATCACATTATCCAAGACATTTTAGCAATTACTACATGTATCATTTTCCAATTCCAACCATATAACAATTAACGAAGCAGTTTCAACCTTCACCAGGAAAATTAAAAGCTAAGAACACATGTGTTCATATGAACCAGTGGAGCGTGTCTCTCTCCCACACAAGCATGCATTTATTCAAACCAAACAAAAATGAAAACAAAAGCACACAGACGCTCCAAGTAAAGTACATAAGATGTGACCGAATAAAAATATAGTTTCAAGAGAAGGAACCTGATAATTTGTCGATGAAGAAGGGGATGCCTTGGGCATCCCCAAGCTTAGATGCTTGAGTCTTCTTGAAATATGCAGGGATGAACCACCGGGGCATCCCCAAGCTTAGACTTTTCACTCTTCTTGATCGTAGTATATCATCCTCCTCTCTTGACCCTTGAAAACTTCCTCCACACCCAACTCGAAACAAACTCATTAGAGGGTTAGTGCATAATAAAAAACTCACATGTTCAGAGGTGACACAATCATTCTTAACACTTCTGGACATTGCTCAAAGCTACTGGAAGTCAATGGAACAAAGAAATCCATCCCACAAAGCAAAAGAAGCAATGCGAAATAAAAGGCAGAATCTGTCAAAACAGAACAGTCCGTAAAGACGAATTTTATTGAGGCGCCAGACTTGCTCAAATGAAAATGCTAAAATTGAATGAAAGTTGCGTACATATCTGAGGATCACTCACGTAAATTGGCATAATTTTCTGAGTTACCTACAGAGAATTAGGCCCGGATTCGTGATAGCAAGAAATCTGTTTCTGCGCAGTAATCCAAATCTAGTATGAACCTTGCTATCAAAGACTTTACTTGGCACAACAATGCAACAAAACTAAGATAAGGAGAGGTTGCTACAGTAGTAACAACTTCCAAGACACAAATATAAAACAAAAGTACTGTAGCAAAATAAACACATGGGTTATCTCCCAAGAAGTTCTTTCTTTATAGACATTAAGATGGGCTCAGCAGTTTTAATGATGCACTCGCAAGAAATAGTATTTGAAGCAAAAGAGAGCATCAAGAGGCAAATTCAAAACACATTTAAGTCTAACCCACTTCCTATGCAAAAGAATCTTGTACACAAATGAATTCATGAAGAACAAAGTGACAAGCATAGAAAGACAGCACAAGCGCAACTTCAAGATTCTCAACATAAAGAGGGGAAACTTAATATTATTAAGATGCATATAACCATGTTTCCCTCTCTCATAATAACTTTCAGTAGCATCATTGATGAAATCCACAATATACCCTTCACTTAAAACATTCTTATCATGGTTCATATGCATAGAAGTATCATTAATTTTGGCATAAGAAGAGTTCTTCTCATTAATAGTAATTGGAGCAAGATTATTATCAAGAATTTGAACATGGTAAACAAGTTGCATATTAAGGGAATTGTTTTTGGTAATCCAATCATGACTATGACAAGTTTCATAAGGATAGTTATAACCTATATCATAGCATTCTTTATAATAATCATCAAAGGTCGGAGGCACAGTGTCATCATAAGAAATAGAATAGTTATCTTTCACAATCGGTTTATCCGTGACCATACCATCATTGTTATTAGAAGGAGATGTATCAAACACATAATGATCAGTAGCAAAAGGATTTTCAAACACCTCTTCCCCAAGCTTAGAGCTTTCTATATCATTATGGGAGGAAGCATGGATAGCACTGATACTATGGAAATTATTATCATAATTATTTTCAGAATTAGTTTCCCAGAGATTTGCAATATCAAAAGTAGTGTGCTCATTCAAATCATGATCACTAATGTATGTAAAGGGCATAGGAAGATCATTGTATTCAGATTCATTATCATAATAATCATTAGGAGCAACATACTTACGGTTACCCAGCGTTATCTCATTCACGCGGGGACATGCCGTTACCTCTTTCTCTTTATTCTCCTTCTTCTTCTTCTTCTTCTTCTTCTTCTTCTTCTTCTTCTTCTTCTTCTTCTTCTTCTTCTTCTTCTTCTTCTTCGTTCCCTTCTTCTTCTTCTTCTTCTTCTTCTTCTTCTTCTTCTTCTTCTTCTTCTTCTTCTCTTCCTTCTCCTCGTTCTCCTCTTTAGGAGGAAGAGGCTTGAAGGGTGGCTTGTCCGCATAACCTGATTTACTTTCAGAAACAATAGAAGAAACTTGGGAGGATTCCTCCTTTTCATTAATTAGTTCAAAACACACAGCGGTCCTATCATATTTTGGCAAGGTGTCATCTTCTAAAATATTTTGTATGTAAGTATTTGTATGGCTATTATCAATGCAATAAGAAAAACACCCATGCAGGACGTCATCAATATCAAGATCACTCATATGTAACAAATAGATTTTTCTTGAGAGCTCTTCACACCACAAAAATAAAGTAAGTTCATCATGCTGATTAGGAGTAATTTCATCATCACAATACCAATTTGTATCACTCATGGGGTTCAAATTATCATTGGAGGAGCATTGAAAATTAAAATGACCCACTCTATGGCAAACTTCACAAATAAAAGGATAGTCGGCACAAACCTTTTTACCAAGATCATCTAGATCCCTAACCCACTTTCTAGTTTTTTCATTAATATGATGGATACAATATTCATCTTTGATTTGATCAATTCCACAGGGCCTATGCATTCCACAAAAATTAACATGCTTATAGGAAATCTTAGGAGTTTGAGCATGTTTATTGCAATCATTAACAACAATTTCATCCTTCATGCAAGCATCTTTAAAAGGTTCATGATACTTATCAAAATTCTTCTTAGGCAATTCAAAATGAGAAGCAAAGGCTTTATAAAGATTTGCAGCAACTTGAGAGTCAAGGCCATAAGTAGCACTCATATTTCGAAATTTATCAGTATCCATAAAAGCTTCAATGCATTCATAATTGTAATTTATACCTGACTCTTTACCTTTGTTGTTCTCCCATCCTTCAGCGTTCTCCTCAATCCGATCAAGAAGATCCCACCTAGCTTCAACCTCCTTGCTTGTGAAAGATCCCTCCGAACAGGCATCCAGATAGTCCTTGTGTTGTCCCGAAAGCCTCGCATAAAAATTGTTAACAATAACATTACAGGGGAGCTCATGAATGGGACATTTGAGCATTAGTGACTTCAATCTCCCCACGCTTGAGAAATACTCTCTCCATCACGAGGATAAAAGATATAAATATAATTCCTATCAATATGCACTTCATGAGGAGGATAAAATTTAGAATAAAAGAGAGGTACAATTTCCTCCCAACCAAGAGAATGACTATTCTTCAACAATTTATACCAATGCGCCGCTTTACCGTACAACGAAAAAGAGAATAGCTTCTTCCTCACTTCATCCATAGAGATACCTGCACACTTGAATAACCCGCATAATTCATGCAAAAACAGTAAATGATCTCCAGGATGGACAGTTCCACCCCTTCATAGCGGTTATCAATAACACGTTCAATAATTTTCGTGGGTATCTTGAAAGCAGTACTTGCAGTAGGTGGATTTAAAATATCACAAGCATCATTAGAGTTATCGCATATGGGAGGTAAAGCATTATCATAACAAATTTTCTCCCCTAAAGATGGGAAGCTAAAAAGATCACAGAAACTAGCTTCCCCAAGCTTAGACTTATCCATAGCATTAGCAGTGATTGCGTTCATACTAATAACATTGCTACTAGCATGCAATTGAGGCTCCATAGGTTCTTTAATTTTCGCATCACACAATTCATGTCTTAACTCAGGAAATAAAATAAGAAGCTCATTGTTGTCCATTATGCCTAACTAGTGTAAAACAAGAAACAAAAAGATGCAATTACAGGATCTAAAGGAAATAGCTTCGAGCACACACACAATGGCGCCAGAAAAGTACTTAGTTACCTGGAACCGGAGTATGAGTGCCTTTTACCTTTCCTCCCCGGCAACGGCGCCAGAAAATTGCTTGATGTCTACTGGAGCTTCTATTCTTGTAGACAGTGTTGGGCCTCCAAGAGCAGAGGTTTGTAGAACAGCAGCAAGTTTCCCTTAAGTGGATCACCCAAGGTTTATCGATCTCAGGGAGGAAGAGGTCAAAGATATCCCTCTCATGCAACCCTGCAACCACAAAGCAAGAAGTCTCTTGTGTCCCCAACACACCTAATAGGTGCACTAGTTCGGCGAAGAGATAGTGAAATACAGGTGGTATGAATATATATGAGCGAGTAGCAACAGCGCTGAAAAAGTGCTTTGCTATCCAGGACTGGCGTGTGGATGATGGTGGTAATATTGCGGACAGTACAGATGCAGCAGAACAGTAAACAAGCAGCGATAGCAGTATTTAGGAACAAGGCCTAGGGATCATACTTTCACTAGTGGACACTCTCAAAATTGGTCACATAACAGAATAAATAGATAGATGCTAGACTCTACACTCTCTTGTTGGATGATGAACACCACTAATTGCGTAGGGCTACAAGAACCCTCAATGCCGGAGTTAACAAGCTCCACAATATTCAATGTTCATATTTAAATAACCTTAGAGTGCAAGATAGATCAACACAACCAAACCAAGTACTAACATAGCATGCACACTGTGACCATCACACTATGAAAGGAGGAATAGATCACATCAATACCTTCATAGTAATAGTTAACTTCTGTGATGACCCAGCGTACCACTGCATGGTGTAGTACACAAGTCGTTGACATAACACAAGTGAAACACCGTTCCACCCATATTACATCTCTCAGAGTGGTACAACAGAAACATATGCGAGTCCAAGGTATGTCTATAGAAGTACACACGAACCTGTTTACATAAGATCAACATAGCCTCCTACTTTACAATGAGGTAAAACTTCAAATAAAGCTCCATAAGAACGACTCGTAGTCTATCTTATAGCTAACTCAAGTTTAAGAGCTAATTGGCTTGCTATAGAACTCTAGCTACTTAGGTGCTAGGATTAGGGAAAGGTTCCCTTCTATTACTAGTCTAGGTTTTCATTATAGCTAATGCAGAAGTTGACTCCATTGGCTTCTTTGATTGAATTCCGCATCTTGTTGCGGTTGACTCCTTTGTCTTCGAGTTCCACGGTAGTTTCTCCTTCGGTACATTGATCTAAGAAGGGGGTTCAAACGAGATAGAATGAGTACGAGCGTACTCAGCAAGTTCATATTAGGAAATAGGTGTATCATGCACTAGCTACAGCCATAGACCAGAAAGTCATAGGCCAATGCAAGTTTTTGTAAACATTTCTTCAAAAGGTTTATTTTATTCTGAAAACTATGCCCGTCAGTCTTCACAGGGTTGACCAGAACTTCGTGGAGTTCCTTTCCTGCCGCGTTCGCAGCTTCCTTCCCGGAACAGGGAGTGACGATCACAAGTCGAGTATCCTCTGCAGAGGTGCGTTACTTTTCCCATAAGAGAACTTATCCTTGATACCAACCGGGTGATCGTTCCCGTCCACACTTCCTTGGTGTGGGGCCAGGTGTAAGGTCCAAGCCAATCACTCGCCTTCTCCGTGACCCCGCAAACCCACCCTTTTGTCCAACCGTACACCTCCAGTAGACTTCCCCGATAATACGGCTTTACTCATGGTGTACTCCGGACAATCCCTCATAGATGGTAGAGATTAACATCACTAATGGATGGGGATTTAAAAGGATATCCCAACCTATTGCGGCGAGTGCCTCCAACACCCCACCGTCTCTACCAATCCGTTGGCGTGCGAAGGGAAAAGATACAGATGACTTCCCTGAGCCATTATAGATCTTATGGTCAACGCGATATGTACGGCGCTAGAATCACTGGACGGCATTGGTAATTAATCCTAGGGTGATATAACCCATTGCAATGGAACCTCCACCATATCAACACATACCATGGTTCCATTGCCCACCACATAGTCATATTCATAATTGTAAAATAATATTTGCTTTTCAATGCATGAGTGATAAGTATAGTACTTTGCATATAGTTTGATAAAAATAATCAAATGACATGAGCAAGCGATGAACTTGCCTTTCTTGACTGCAAGATTATGCGAGCAAAAGCTTCGATACGTGAGAACTTCAAATGCTGAAATACCATTATCGTCCGGTAAGGACAATGTTTAAAGAACTGGCAAAGATGCTATAATGCATAGTATGGGATGCAATCGTCCCGAGCGTAACTTAACCTCGAATATTTAGGATGTATGCGTTGTAAAGATTTCTTTAGGGTTGGTTGCACTTTTAGAATGGTTCTCAAACAAGGTTCTTATTAGGGTTTGGTTATATTAGCATCATAACCAAGTAATATAAGACATCATAATAATCATACACATAAGAATAGTGATGTAATAGTATGTAAAGAATAGTTATCAATTTTAAGTGCTACGGATCATGGTTGATGATTACTTATACTATACTTCAAAAGAATAACTTTTGAAGAACAGGTTAGTTAAGAAATAATGAGTATTTCAAAGAAGGATAGGGCTTCTAAGGTTTGATTGACATTTGTACTTCAAAAGAATAACTTTTGAAGAACATGTTAAATAAGAACAAGAACTACTATAATTAGGGGTGATGGCTTCTAGGATTTACTTATTAGATTCATTTAGTTCTCTAATAGGAACTAGTTGGATTGTTAAATAGAATTGGTCTATACATAGCAAGTATTAACAATTTATTACTATGGTTGATTATGATATCATATCAAAAATGATGGTCAAGGTTTTGCTTTGAGTTAGGGTTTATTATGGCTTCACATTTGCTTCATTAAGTAATCACTAATAGTTCCTAAGCTAAGTGGATTATCATTTCCTAAGTAGGGTTGAGTGGAATGGGAGCATGTGTTGTGAATTATTACACAAGGTTGATACTAGGGTTCATAATTATAGTTCTACTTGAATTATGATGATTAAGGTTGATCCTAATGGTGTGGTATAATGGATTGATGATCAATGGTGCTAACATGTGGTAACAAGCTAGGGTTTATATTTAGGTGGCACTAGTGGATCATATAGGTTTTAAATTGGAAATAGAGACATGAAATGATGACTCTTGTGAATTGGTTCTATGTTGGTAGATCTGACTTGTATTCGTTGGTCACAGAATAAGGTTCTCTATGTAAGGTGAAATTCACATGATCACATATAACACATAACTAGGGTTTTGGAGTTGTTTCTAATTTAGGGTGATCACATGAAATAATGAGATCAAGGTCTTACTCAAATTGAAACTAGGGTTTCTAAATTATGGTACATCTCCTAAAATGATGATTGGAAATATAAATGTGGTTATTAATCACTTTGATTCAAAATTAGTAATGGTTTAACATTTTATTAATTTTCACAAGATGTAATAATTAGAGTAACTCTTATTTAGGTTTAATTAAGAATCAGGGTTTAATAATTGTTATTAGGGTTTAAAATAATTAACTTGTTAACTAAAGATGTTTAAGTAAATAAGTTTTGATTTACCAAAATAATATTGGCTTATAATATTTTCTTGAGTTATTACTATTTAAAGAAAATAGAGAATAGTAATTTGCAATTAGGGTTTATGAATTACCACTAATAATTAAGTTAATGCAAATATGGTAAATAAAATTAATCCTAACATTTTACTTAGTTACTGAATAGTTAAAATTTAATTTTGAAATTTTACTAATTATTGAATTCAAATTGCATTTTAAATAATTGAAAAGGCATAATTAATAAGGTTAAAAATAAGTGAAATTTTATTTTGACACACATTTTTGTTTTATATTTTATTTGAATAGAGTTTATTTTTGTGAGCATTTTGATATATTATTCATATTTTTCTGAGCTAAAATGAATTTTATATGATTTTGCAAAGTTTCAGCAATTTACTGGTTTTTAAATTAAACAACAAATGCTAAATGTACCGAGACAGATCTAGCCCTACTCACTGACTGGTGGGGTACATGTCCACGCTGGCTGCCACGCAAGCAAGGACCGGTCAAAGTTGACCAGGACCTTTGACCTCACCGGCGGTTAAACGCCGGCGGTCAGTAGCTGGTGGCGCCGCCGATTTACGGCCTCCGGGATGCAAGACTAGGGTTTTCGGAACCTCCTCGACATGCTGAGGCTAGTGGTGGTAATGGTTTTGCAAGGGGATCACCGGAACCATGTCGGAAAACATGTCCCGCGGCGGTGCTACTCCGGCGAGATTCAAATCGGAGGCTACAGGAGGTTCTAGGATGCGAGATCTAGCTCTATAGAGGCGTATGCTCACCACCGAACATGATGGCGTGGTCGGCTCCGGCGATGGTCGACGGAGACAACGGTGATTGGAGACTTCCCGGCGATGTGCTGCGAAGGGAACGATGAAATTGATTCTCCACACGGCTCCCCTGGATGCTGGGCTCCTCCCAGATGCTCCTGAGTCCAGGCGCTCCTCCTGGACCACGCGCCGGAGGCTGGGGTGGCCTCCTCCGTCGGCTTCGTCTTCGACTCCGGCGACAGAGAGTGGATGTGTGTGAGAGATGGAGGTGTCTGAGAAGGTTTGAAGTGGTGGAGGCGATCAAGGCGTGCACGGCGATGCCCTCCACCTATTTATAGGCCAAGGGAAGCCCTGTGGCCTCGACACGGCGACGGCCATGGTCGGGAGGTGGCGGTCTCTGGAAGCTTCTAGCTGGCAAGGATGTTCTCGTCCGCGGATAAGCTCGGACGCGAATCGAGTTGGGCGCGGTTCTGAGAGGTCCGCGACGTCCGGGCAAGCTTATCGACGAGGAGGTCGTGGCCTACTGGCGTTGCAGCGCTGTCGTGCACGGAGACGAGGACGACGACGTGTTTTATTCTTGCACGATTTTTAAAGCCACCGAATCGGTATTTGGCTTGGGCTGGGTTGCTCCTGGTCCTTTCTTTGGGCTGGTTTGGTGGGCTGCACGGTCCGAGACAGGTGAGTTTCCCTCTCTTTTCTCTCTTTTCAAATTCTGTTTTTATATTTCTGTTTTCTATTTTGTTATTTGAATTCAATTTTGAATTTCTGTTTTGTTTTACAGGTTCTAAAATATTTAAATATCACAACAAATTGATAATGATACTCACTGTATGGTTTTGTTTTCTAACAACCATTTATAATTGATTAATTTTGTATTTTTATGAGGCACAACTTAAAATTCAAAATAGTTATGAATTTAGGATTCCTTTAAATTGCTTTTTAAGTTAAGAATCAAATATGTTAAAAGGATTTTAAATTTAGATCATGTGCATAGTGAACATATTATATTTTTCTAATGCTTAACAATAGTGATTATGCACATATAGTTCAATTATGAATAGGGTTTAACAAATGGTAAGGGTATGGAATTGGTTCATGATTTTATGTGTATAGTTATTTCTAAGGTTTAGAATTTTGCATACTCTTTATTAAGTTGCAATATAAGTAGGCATGAGGCATGGCAGGGTTCTTTTCATGATCCCAATTGGTACTTGGATTCAAATGTGTCTAGGGTTTTATTTGGGATTACCCATGGGATACACAAGCCAGAATTGGGTATAAGTATAAGCTTTGATTATGTTTTATTGACTAGCTAGGGTTACTCCTCCATACAAGGCATGAGGATTGGTCCGGGGTTAACTACTGGTGATATACTTATTATTTTATGTGATAGATGAGATCTATTAATCATATGGTTTAACTTATCATCTATATCTACAAGGTATAGTCATGCATTAGACAAGATGCACTCATTCCTCACTAATTCCTCTTTATTATTCCTCTCATCACACTCATCCTAGATTCTTAGGGTTTATAATTAATACAAAGTTGTGATGATTATGGAATTGGTTTCCTAAGGTATTGCTATTGGAATAGGATTCTCCAAGATCAAATATTGACTTGAATAACTAGGTTTAGTACTTCTCTAATATGCTTGTATGAACATGGCTATGGTTAGTATTATAACTTCTCTCACTTCTCAATGTCTTGGAATAGCCTAAGGTCCTACTTAAGAGATGATGATATGATCCTCTAAATATATGGTTTGCCTAGGAATTCTACCTTGGTATCTTAGGTAGCTTGTTCTTCTGGAAATCTGATAAACCTGCATCTTGTGGTATGCCTCCACCTCCTAGCTTCTTCATCTTGATCCTAGCTAATTCACATGGAAGGTCTCAAGTGTTTGGTTTCCTTGTAGCATGGTACAAGGTGTCCAAATGGATGAAGGGTGTGGCTCTATTTATAGGCTTGGGCAAGCTCTAGTATCATGACACATAGGTGGTGACTCTTGTGTTGGTTAGATGAGTAAGGTGCTTGGTTGTCATGCCCTCATCCATAGCAATCCTTTGAGCATGAGGTGGCATAGCTTGGAAAGCAAGTCATGTAGATATTTTCATCCTATGTGGCAAGATCATTATCCTCTCATATGATTTATTTTTGGATAGCCAAGTGGCATTTGTTACTAAATATCTTGTGGATGGTTTTATTATTGTGGATGAGTCACTATATCATATTGGATTGGATTTATATTATAATATTGATCAAAAGATCAAGGTTGAAGGTTATTCCTCAAATTTGGATAGTTGTGTTTGATTTCACCAAGGCATGATCATATGAGTTTCAAAATACTCATAGTTAGTTTGATTCAAATAGTTTGAACTATAAATCGTAATGTAAATGGATTTAGTTTTATGATATTCCATATACTTAATAAGTTATGATTTAAATAAGAATGTGTGGCTTTTATGCACTTTAGACCCTGTGGTTTACCTTATTTGGTAATAAGTTTAGAAGTGAATTAATTTACACACAAAGGTAGTTGCTAACTTTTAAGTGTTAATAAGTTAGGGTTTGATTATTAAAGAATGTGTTGTTGTAAAGCTAATTCTATTTGATCTAATCCATAGATCAAATCATCTCTACCCAAAACAAGGTTTTAGCAAAGGTCATAGTGAAGTTTATAGCGCTTGACTTGATGATCTACTTCTATTCCAGCAAGTCAAGTGAAACTTCAGTTACTGTGGTAAGTTTTATTTGAAAGCGCGAAAATTCCCCGGATTTTCTATGCATGAATGCAATGCACACTTTGGTGTTCTCTCATTTTATAGCCTCTAAACCTGGGATATTACAGCCTCTCCCCCTTAAACTGAACTTCGTCCCGAAGTTCGAACGCTCTCAGGTTTCGGAATGTGGAACAGACTTGAACGGATCACAATCCTTTCAAACTCCCTAGTGATCTCATTAGATATAATTGAATATATTTCTTGTCCAGATCCTTCCTGTAGTCTTCTGATGTCTGGCACTGATACTTTCTTCTATTCTATGATTTCTTCTAACATTCTAAGCTTATAGGCTTACTCTCCAAAGATTCTTGGATTAGGACATCTTATTGTGTTAATGGACTTTACTAATGGTTGTGGTGAAACCTTCCTATTTGGGTACTCAAAACTTGGTTCTACCAGCTGCGGTAATCTGGCTGCGGTGTAATATGGCATTATGGTGTACCAGCTGTGATGTCCAAACCTTAATTCTAAAGGATTTGTTTAAAGTAAGGTATTGTTGTCCCTTACTACCATAACGAAAGTAATGGTACTTGGTAAGGTATTTACAGTAGGCATGGTCCTGGTTGTTTAGTCCTACGAATGGATTAGACTCATTTAGTCCATCCAATCATGGCTTCTAGTTTATACTAGTTATCTTCCATTTGGTTTCTTTAGGTTCCATGAAAGGAATCTTTCTAATAATCATTAGTTTTGGTATTGTCAAACTTCTTCGATCTTTTGTTTTCTTAGGCTTTGATTGTCCTTCGATATCTTCTTCATCCAACTTCATTTTCTAAGCTTACTTATGTTCTCTTGGTTTTTGAGTAATAACAATTATCCACTCAAGTTAAGGTCTAACCCTTACTTCCTCGAGATATGAACCTCGGCTTCTGGTCTGACAACCTCCTGAGAGTACTATTATATGGGTTATTCCCAACAACCTTATAAAAATAAGATCGGACTTCCTCTCAGTTCAGACCTTCTTCTTGGTCCATCATACTTCGAATATCATATTTTAATACTTCTCCTTCATCCTTCCTCTCCCCCTTGGAGTTTACTAATAATCTTCAAACTTCCTTTCTTCTAATCATTAAACTCCAAGGGTAGGTAGTTGGTTTAAGTCTGGTTTATATTTTGTACCTTTCTAAAGTCTCATCAAGAATTCTTTGTGGTGTATCCACACAGTTGTGGGTATTCATTATGAATCCTCCGACAAAATATTTACCAACTACGAGATACCAGCTGTGAAATACTAGCTGCGGAATCCCCCTTTCTTTTAGGGTAAAGAAATGTTCAGGCTGTGGGCTATCTGGTACCAGCTGCAGACTACCTAGCACAAGATGTGACTTATTGGATACCAGCTGTGGCTATGTTATGGGTGTCAATATCTACCTACTAGCTGTGGATACTTACATAGTTTTAGTAAAGATATACCTCACTTTACATTCTTTCTCTTCATGATTATCCTATATCAGCTGCGGTCTTATTATACCAGCTACGACTCCACTTGTCTATTTTCCTTCTTCTAGGGTTTGTTTTGCAAGATAACCACTTGTTGATACTATGAAAATAGTATTGTAAGTGACTTCACTTGCATTCCCTTCTTTCATAAAGAATATGGCTCCACTTCTACTGCTCCATATTCACTATTTTTCTCACTTCCATGATACTTCCATGTTGAAGTACTCCTTGTTTAAGGATAGAAGTGAGCTTTGATTGGTCCTTACTTCAGATGGTTGTGGTTGCTTCCCACAATTTTTACTTCCTTCTTCAAGTGAACCTTCATCTTGTCTTCAAATCTTCAGAATTCGTCACTTCCTTACACGAATACCTTTACCCTCTAGACCTATAACATCAAGTAAGAGCTTGATATTGCAACATGCATTTGCATATCAAAGTCAAACTTCATGTATGGATCTAGTCAATCAATGAAGATTCAAGAAAATCCAAGAAGATCCAGCTTTGTGTTTATAATACACATCCTTATATGCCTGAATATAATAATTGGGTAAGACATCCCTAAACATCAGGATCAGATGTGTAGTATATAACACCACATAAGATAGGTTTAGGTTGTGATACTTAGCACGAATATGTGAATTTCTACTATTTGTCTCAACATTTATCTTAATTGCACATTTGCAATGAGACAAACTTGAAACAAAATGGCCTGGGATAGTTGAAGTTAACCTAGTTTTCTTTGGAAGTACTAACAAAATAGTATACCCTATATATGTGCTATTGAAGACTACTTCATATAATACAATTATTTCTAATATGTCTACTCTAAACACATGATTGTTTAGAATATACCACCTATAACTCTAGGATTTCTCTATGTGATATGCTCTAAATAAGCCTTCTTTAAATTAAGGACTATGATTCTAACATACTTGGTACAGTTTCCAGGATTTTAAGGCCTAAGCTTTCGAACTATTCCCTAAATCCTTACTCCTTATCATTCTTTTGTTATCGTACTTATGATGTTCTACTCCATCATACCATGATTCTCAAGTGAATCATATATGATTACCCACTTTACCATGAAATGTAGAGTTGTATAACTCTTATCACTCTTCCTTACCTCCTATGATTGACTCATCATAGACATTTACTACCTTATATAACTTATCTCCCTTACTTAACATCATTCATTTGACATTTTTAATGACTCTTACTTAACTATAACTGGCATTGGTATACTTCTTCCAATAGGATATCTTCCTTATGGTTGTATCCTCTCTTTGGACTACCATGTATTGTATACCAACTGTGGTCTACTACCACCCATTATCTCAAGCTTCAATGGTGTTCTAGTTATTTGGAATGAAGCAAGATAACTAACTAACTTTACTTAAGAAAGATTGATAAGAAAGATTGACTCAAGTGTGTCAGGATTATTCTCAAGTGAATACCCATCTTAAGTCAAAAGAATAGTTGGTTTAGCATAGTTGGCTTAGCTAAAACACTTCCTATAGACACTACCAAACCTATAGGTCTCCTTTAAAGGGTTTTAATCCTAGGGTCAAAGCATTTGCTCTGATACCAGCTGTGATGACCTAGCGTACCACTGCATGGTGTAGTACACAAGTCGTTGACATAACACAAGTGAAACACCGTTCCACCCATATTACATCTCTCAGAGTGGTACAACAGAAACATATGCGAGTCCAAGGTATGTCTATAGAAGTACACACGAACTGTTTACATAAGATCAACATAGCCTCCTACTTTACAATGAGGTAAAACTTCAAATAAAGCTCCATAAGAACGACTCGTAGTCTATCTTATAGCTAACTCAAGTTTAAGAGCTAATTGGCTTGCTATAGAACTCTAGCTACTTAGGTGCTAGGATTAGGGAAAGGTTCCCTTCTATTACTAGTCTAGGTTTTCATTATAGCTAATGCAGAAGTTGACTCCATTGGCTTCTTTGATTGAATTCTGCATCTTGTTGCAGTTGACTCCTTTGTCTTCGAGTTCCACGGTAGTTTCTCCTTCGGTACATTGATCTAAGAAGGGGGTTCAAACGAGATAGAATGAGTACGAGCGTACTCAGCAAGTTCATATTAGGAAATAGGTGTATCATGCACTAGCTACAGCCATAGACCGGAAAGTCATAGGCCAATGCAAGTTTTTGTAAACATTTCTTCAAAAGGTTTATTTTATTCTGAAAACTATGCCCGTCGGTCTTCACAGGTTGACCAGAACTTCGTGGAGTTCCTTTCTGCCGCGTTCGCAGCTCCCTTCCCGGAACAGGGAGTGACAGTCACAATTCGGTATCCTCTCGCAGAGGTGCGTTACTTTTCCCATAAGAGAACTTATCCTTGATACCAACCGGGTGATCGTTCCCGTCCACACTTCCTTGGTGTGGGGCCAGGTGTAAGGTCCAAGCCAATCACTGCCTTCTCCGCGACCCTGCAAACCCACCCTTTTGTCCAACCGTACACCTCCAGTAGACTTCCCCCGATAATACGGCTTTACTCATGGTGTACTCCGGACAATCCCTCATAGATGGTAGAGATTAACATCACTAATGGATGGGGATTTAAAAGGATATCCCAACCTATTGCGGCGATGCCTCCAACACCCCACCGTCTCTACCAATCCGTTGGCGTGCGTAAGGGAAAAGATACAACTGACTTCCCAGAGCCATTATAGATCTTATGGTCAACGCGATATGTACGGCGCTAGAATCACTGGACGGCATTGGTAATTAATCCTAGGGTGATATAACCCATTGCAATGGAACCTCCACCATATCAACACATACCATGGTTCCATTGCCCACCACATAGTCATATTCATAATTGTAAAATAATATTTGCTTTTCAATGCATGAGTGATAAGTATAGTACTTTGCATATAGTTTGATAAAAATAATCAAATGACATGAGCAAGCGATGAACTTGCCTTTCTTGACTGCAAGATTATGCAGGCAAAAGCTTCGATACGTGAGAACTTCAAATGCTGAAATACCATTATCGTCCGGTAAGGACAATGTTTAAAGAACTGGCAAAGATGCTATAATGCATAGTATGGGATGCAATCGTCCCGAGCGTAACTTAACCTCGAATATTTAGGATGTATGCGTTGTAAAGATTTCTTTAGGGTTGGTTGCACTTTTAGAATGGTTCTCAAACAAGGTTCTTATTAGGGTTTGGTTATATTAGCATCATAACCAAGTAATATAAGACATCATAATAATCATACACATAAGAATAGTGATGTAATAGTATGTAAAGAATAGTTATCAATTTTAAGTGCTACAGATCATGGTTGATGATTACTTATACTATACTTCAAAAGAATAACTTTTGAAGAACAGGTTAGTTAAGAAATAATGAGTATTTCAAAGAAGGATAGGGCTTCTAAGGTTTGATTGACATTTGTACTTCAAAAGAATAACTTTTGAAGAACATGTTAAATAAGAACAAGAACTACTATAATTAGGGGTGATGGCTTCTAGGATTTACTTATTAGATTCATTTAGTTCTCTAATAGGAACTAGTTGGATTGTTAAATAGAATTGGTCTATACATAGCAAGTATTAACAATTTATTACTATGGTTGATTATGATATCATATCAAAAATGATGGTCAAGGTTTTGCTTTGAGTTAGGGTTTATTATGGCTTCACATTTGCTTCATTAAGTAATCACTAATAGTTCCTAAGCTAAGTGGATTATCATTTCCTAAGTAGGGTTGAGTGGAATGGGAGCATGTGTTGTGAATTATTACACAAGGTTGATACTAGGGTTCATAATTATAGTTCTACTGAATTATGATGATTAAGGTTGATCCTAATGGTGTGGTATAATGGATTGATGATCAATGGTGCTAACATGTGGTAACAAGCTAGGGTTTATATTTAGGTGGCACTAGTGGATCATATAGGTTTTAAATTGGAAATAGAGACATGAAATGATGACTCTTGTGAATTGGTTCTATGTTGGTAGATCCTGACTTGTATTCGTTGGTCACAGAATAAGGTTCTCTATGTAAGGTGAAATTCACATGATCACATATAACACATAACTAGGGTTTTGGAGTTGTTTCTAATTTAGGGTGATCACATGAAATAATGAGATCAAGGTCTTACTCAAATTGAAACTAGGGTTTCTAAATTATGGTACATCTCCTAAAATGATGATTGGAAATATAAATGTGGTTATTAATCACTTTGATTCAAAATTAGTAATGGTTTAACATTTTATTAATTTTCACAAGATGTAATAATTAGAGTAACTCTTATTTAGGTTTAATTAAGAATCAGGGTTTAATAATTGTTATTAGGGTTTAAAATAATTAACTTGTTAACTAAAGATGTTTAAGTAAATAAGTTTTGATTTACCAAAATAATATTGGCTTATAATATTTTCTTGAGTTATTACTATTTAAAGAAAATAGAGAATAGTAATTTGCAATTAGGGTTTATGAATTACCACTAATAATTAAGTTAATGCAAATATGGTAAATAAAATTAATCCTAACATTTTACTTAGTTACTGAATAGTTAAAATTTAATTTTGAAATTTTACTAATTATTGAATTCAAATTGCATTTTAAATAATTGAAAAGGCATAATTAATAAGGTTAAAAATAAGTGAAATTTTATTTTGACACACATTTTTGTTTTATATTTTATTTGAATAGAGTTTATTTTTGTGAGCATTTTGATATATTATTCATATTTTTCTGAGCTAAAATGAATTTTATATGATTTTGCAAAGTTTCAGCAATTTCTCGGTTTTTAAATTAAACAACAAATGCTAAATGTACCGAGACAGATCTAGCCCTACTCACTGACTGGTGGGGTACATGTCCACGCTGGCTGCCACGCAAGCAAGGACCGGTCAAAGTTGACCAGGACCTTTGACCTCACCGGCGGTTAAACGCCGGCGGTCAGTAGCTGGTGGCGCCGCCGATTTACGGCCTCCCGGGATGCAAGACTAGGGTTTTCGGAACCTCCTCGACATGCTGAGGCTAGTGGTGGTAATGGTTTTGCAAGGGGATCACCGGAACCATGTCGGAAAACATGTCCCGCGGCGGTGCTACTCCGGCGAGATTCAAATCGGAGGCTACAGGAGGTTCTAGGATGCGAGATCTAGCTCTATAGAGGCGTATGCTCACCCTGAACATGATGGCGTGGTCGGCTCCGGCGATGGTCGACGGAGACAACGGTGATTGGAGACTTCCCGGCGATGTGCTGCAGAAGGGAACGATGAAATTGATTCTCCACACGGCTCCCCTGGATGCTGGGCTCCTCCCAGATGCTCCTGAGTCCAGGCGCTCCTCCTGGACCACGCGCCGGAGGCTGGGGTGGCCTCCTCCGTCGGCTTCGTCTTCGACTCCGGCGACAGAGAGTGGATGTGTGTGAGAGATGGAGGTGTCTGAGAAGGTTTGAAGTGGTGGAGGCGATCAAGGCGTGCACGGCGATGCCCTCCACCTATTTATAGGCCAAGGGAAGCCCTGTGGCCTCGACACGGCGACGGCCATGGTCGGGAGGTGGCGGTCTCTGGAAGCTTCTAGCTGGCAAGGATGTTCTCGTCCGCAGATAAGCTCGGACGCGAATCGAGTTGGGCGCGGTTCTGAGAGGTCTGGCGACGTCCGGGCAAGCTTATCGACGAGGAGGTCGTGGCCTACTGGCGTTGCAGCGCTGTCGTGCACGGAGACGAGGACGACGATGTGTTTTATTCTTGCACGATTTTTAAAGCCACCGAATCGGTATTTGGCTTGGGCTGGGTTGCTCCTGGTCCTTTGCTGGGCTGGTTTGGTGGGCTGCACGGTCCAGGACAGGTGAGTTTCCCTCTCTTTTCTCTCTTTTCAAATTCTGTTTTTATATTTCTGTTTTCTATTTTGTTATTTGAATTCAATTTTGAATTCTGTTTTGTTTTACAGGTTCTAAAATATTTAAATATCACAACAAATTGATAATGATACTCACTGTATGGTTTTGTTTTCTAACAACCATTTATAATTGATTAATTTTGTATTTTTATGAGGCACAACTTAAAATTCAAAATAGTTATGAATTTAGGATTCCTTTAAATTGCTTTTTAAGTTAAGAATCAAATATGTTAAAAGGATTTTAAATTTAGATCATGTGCATAGTGAACATATTATATTTTTCTAATGCTTAACAATAGTGATTATGCACATATAGTTCAATTATGAATAGGGTTTAACAAATGGTAAGGGTATGGAATTGGTTCATGATTTTATGTGTATAGTTATTTCTAAGGTTTAGAATTTTGCATACTCTTTATTAAGTTGCAATATAAGTAGGCATGAGGCATGGCAGGGTTCTTTTCATGATCCCAATTGGTACTTGGATTCAAATGTGTCTAGGGTTTTATTTGGGATTACCCATGGGATACACAAGCCAGAATTGGGTATAAGTATAAGCTTTGATTATGTTTTATTGACTAGCTAGGGTTACTCCTCCATACAAGGCATGAGGATTGGTCTGGGGTTAACTACTGGTGATATACTTATTATTTTATGTGATAGATGAGATCTATTAATCATATGGTTTAACTTATCATCTATATCTACAAGGTATAGTCATGCATTAGACAAGATGCACTCATTCCTCACTAATTCCTCTTTATTATTCCTCTCATCACACTCATCCTAGATTCTTAGGGTTTATAATTAATACAAAGTTGTGATGATTATGGAATTGGTTTCCTAAGGTATTGCTATTGGAATAGGATTCTCCAAGATCAAATATTGACTTGAATAACTAGGTTTAGTACTTCTCTAATATGCTTGTATGAACATGGCTATGGTTAGTATTATAACTTCTCTCACTTCTCAATGTCTTGGAATAGCCTAAGGTCCTACTTAAGAGATGATGATATGATCCTCTAAATATATGGTTTGCCTAGGAATTCTACCTTGGTATCTTCTGTAGCTTGTTCTTCAGGAATCTGATAAACCCGCATCTTGTGGTATGCCTCCACCTCCTAGCTTCTTCATCTTGATCCTAGCTAATTCACATGGAAGGTCTCAAGTGTTTGGTTTCCTTGTAGCATGGTACAAGGTGTCCAAATGGATGAAGGGTGTGGCTCTATTTATAGGCTTGGGCAAGCTCTAGTATCATGACACATAGGTGGTGACTCTTGTGTTGGTTAGATGAGTAAGGTGCTTGGTTGTCATGCCCTCATCCATAGCAATCCTTTGAGCATGAGGTGGCATAGCTTGGAAAGCAAGTCATGTAGATATTTTCATCCTATGTGGCAAGATCATTATCCTCTCATATGATTTATTTTTGGATAGCCAAGTGGCATTTGTTACTAAATATCTTGTGGATGGTTTTATTATTGTGGATGAGTCACTATATCATATTGGATTGGATTTATATTATAATATTGATCAAAAGATCAAGGTTGAAGGTTATTCCTCAAATTTGGATAGTTGTGTTTGATTTCACCAAGGCATGATCATATGAGTTTCAAAATACTCATAGTTAGTTTGATTCAAATAGTTTGAACTATAAATCGTAATGTAAATGGATTTAGTTTTATGATATTCCATATACTTAATAAGTTATGATTTAAATAAGAATGTGTGGCTTTTATGCACTTTAGACCACTGTGGTTTACCTTATTTGGTAATAAGTTTAGAAGTGAATTAATTTACACACAAAGGTAGTTGCTAACTTTTAAGTGTTAATAAGTTAGGGTTTGATTATTAAAGAATGTGTTGTTGTAAAGCTAATTCTATTTGATCTAATCCATAGATCAAATCATCTCTACCCAAAACAAGGTTTTAGCAAAGGTCATAGTGAAGTTTATAGCGCTTGACTTGATGATCTACTTCTATTCCAGCAAGTCAAGTGAAACTTCAGTTACTGTGGTAAGTTTTATTTGAAAGCGCGAAAATTCCCCGGATTTTCTATGCATGAATGCAATGCACACTTTGGTGTTCTCTCATTTTATAGCCTCTAAACCTGGGATATTACAACTTCATAATCTACAAGAGATCACAATCATAGCATAAACCAAGTACTTCATGATGCACACACTGCCAACATTACATCATGGAGGAGGAATAGTGTAACACCCCAAATTTCAATAAAAAGAAAGTTAGAGAATTCCAGAAAGCAAAATTTCAAACCAACAAAAACTTTTCTATTTGCATATAGTACCATGCATAGGACTTGTGCATTTGAGTGATATGCCATGATGATTGCTTTTACTTGTATTTGATATGCTCTAAAACCCTAATGTGATCATATGAAGATCACCAACCAAATAAATCAAAGAGGAAGAAATTCCATAAAATGCAAAACCCTAAAAACCCTCACATATGCCCTATGGCATTTTTATAAATTTTGACCCTAGACCTATTTGGTCTTCACCATTAGTTGAGTAATGTTATTAAACACTTACTACAACTTTTGGAATCAAAGATTCACATTTCAAATGAAATTCAAACACAAATCCAACTCACATATGATAATGGTCAATTTGGACAATTCTAGTCTAATCACCACTTTGAGCCCTTGCCATTCATTTTTCCCAAACCAACTCTTGCTAACTCTTTGCACCAGTTCAAAGTCAACATCAAGGTGAACAACTTTGGTGAAGATCATCATGCCAAATTCATCTTTGATCATGAGCAAGGCTCCTCCAAAGTTCCAACTTTCTCACATATGCAACAATCTACACTTAGCCATTTTGGCCAACTTTTGAATTCTAATTTTTCCACCACCACCTCAAAACCTCTCTGGTCATTTACAACTTATTTCAACACTCACATTTCAAAAACTTTCACCATTTGAATTATTTCAAATTTGGTGATTTTTGAATTTCACAAATTCGGGCACTATTTGCAATAGTTGCAAATAGTGAATCTACCTAACCTAAACTACCCTAACCTATCACATTGTGTTCCCTGGTCCCCTTAAACCTTAAGTGGAGCATAGTGAGGCTAAGAGAGAGAGAGAGCAAGCTAGGGCATGGCCATGCCGGCCATGTCCCCGAGCTCGTCGACCTCCCTCTTCTCCCCTTGCTCCTCTGCCAGGACCACCTCGCCACCGTGCGCCAACGCGTCCCCTAGCAAGCCCTAGCACCGCCATGGTCGAAGGAACGGCGACCAGACGCCGGACGACGCGCGCCAGCACACGCCCTGGACGCCGCTCACGTCGCACGCATGCACGACGCGGACACGCCCAGTACACGCGCCGCGCCACCACCTCGCTCACTCCCTGGCCCTGCTCTCAACGCCTTGAGCACGCACTCGACACCTGGACGCCGCCAGACACGGCCAAGACCGCGACCCGTGCCCACCGCCGCCGGAGAAGGAGACCCTGCTCCGCCGCGGGCGCGACAGACACGGAAGCAATGCGAGCGATTCCGACGCTCCCCGACCACGCTGTCGCTGCCAGTAGCACCGCCTGGACCCGTAGAGCATCGCCATAGCCTCGCCTAGCTCGACCAGCTGCCGGAGACGCCGCGCCCATGTCGCCCACCTCACTGCCCCGCAACCCTCATGCGATTCTATAAATAGGAGGTTCCCTGGACCAAACCAACCACACCAGCTCACTCCCCACCTCTCACTGCTTCGCCACCACCACTCCACTCACTCGATCGTCGCCGGAGCAGCTCCAATTTGAAGATCGGAGCCGCCAGTACCTGGTGGACGCCGCCGTCGATTGGAGCCACCCCAGGACGAGCCGCTGCTACCAGTCGACTCGCCGTCGTCCACACCTTCATCGCGCACCTTGCCAACCCTAGCTGGAGCCACGGTGAGCTCTCCGACCCCCTACCTGAGCCGCCGGTGAACTCCCCTCTCGCCGGCGGGACGATGAACCACAGCCGTTTGATCGCGTTCTAATCCAACGCCTCAGACTCGCCCGTACCGCTTCGGCGTTTAACACTCGCTGACAGGCGGGACCCTCTGTCAGGCAGCCCGCGCGGCACTGGACCGTGGCTGGGCTGGCCTTGGGCCGTTTTTAAACCTTTGAGCCCAACTAGCTTTTCCCGCCGGCCCTTTTATTCAAACTGGATTTAATTAATTCAAATAGTTTTGAATACTGCTGACACTTTGGAATTCAATAGAATTAAATTGGCTAAACCAAATTGGATGAACTTTATATGGTTGGAAAGCTAGAGAAATTATCTAAACAATGCCACTGGTCCCATGGCCAGATTCTTTGTAGAATTAATGTGATAAAAATAACAAGACAGGGACTTTTCCCTATTCAAATAATTCTCAAAAATCAACCAAAATAGATATTAAGTTAATTCCAACTCTAATAGCTCACATTTGACTTACACTAATTGTTTATGCAATAAAATGGTGTGGTCACTTTGTATGATCATGCCATAGTTTAATTAATGGATCATTTGACTAGTTTAACTAGTTGATATTGTCCAAAACTATTAAAGTAAATTTTGTGAAGTCTTATACTTCATTTAAACTTGTCTCACATGAATTCATGGGATGTTTGGACCCCTGGTCCCAAACTCTCTTATATGAATTACTTGAGATTTAAATCAAATGTAGTGTTATTTAAATAGTATGAGGTGATCTACCTCATTTAAATCATTTTCACAAATGATGATGATGAACATTTGACTTAGGTCAATATGAGTTCATACATGATTGTTTGAGAAATTAAATCTTAAGAAGATTTCAATGAGAGGAAATTATTTCTCAAGAACCCTATGGAAACTATCATTTACATATGAAATACAAAGAAGTGAATTCTTTTCAAACAACACAACCCATGCACCTAAGTAGATTATTTTGTGTGCATAGAATAGTTTGTGTGTTTATATGTGATGTATGGAATAGCCATTGAATTAGTGAGTAATTATACTCGTATTCAAATTTAGACGGTAGCACCGGAGAGTACGCCGAAGAAGAAGGTTGCTACCAAGAGGAAGAGGAGGAACAGTTTGAGAACTACCAAGGCAAGCTAATATTCTTGCAAAGTGCAAAGCCCCTTGGGGCAAGGCACCATGATTCTTATCTTTTCTTACATGAACCTATCCCAAGTTTTTGCTTTACAAGTTTTACTTGTTTTCTAAAGGAGTTACTTTTATAGTTAACTTTGGTCAAAGTACAAGTTGGTTACTAGAGTAGTGAGTTAGTCTCTTCCAAGCAAAGCAAGATAGCACCCCTCATGATTTAGAGCTAGTGCTAATGAAATAAAACTTGACTACTCTAGATGGGAACAATGGGAATTTGAAATGAATTTGAAACCTTGGAATGATGATGCATTCCATTGAATGATTTTTGAAGGTGAATGTGAACAAGAGAAGATGGTGATTTTTGATAAACAATGATGTTGGTTTGAATGCGATACCTTTCCAATTATTAAGTACCCCCACAATACCTGATTATGGGTAGGGCTTAACTGGAAGTTTATGCGTCTTAGTATGGGTTCCCTCTGAACACACGTCATAGGGGTTACGCTTGAGGCTGCCTCCGTTGTTGAGAAATGATGTGAAATTGAGGTGAAGTGTACGGCCAAGCCCTGTGCAGTTCCCAGGTTGACAGTTGGTCTTCACTGGGAGGCCAAGCTCATGGGGAGAGGTGCTCATACTAGGACTTGTAAGTGAAAGGTTATGGTTGATGATCCGCGTACTGTGTTACGATGATTCGGGGTAATCCCGACGGATGAAATCAAATGTTGTGGCACAAGTGTGCAACCTCTGCAGAGTGTAAACCTATTCGAATAGCCGCGTCCACGGTTACGGACGGTTGGAAAGGCCATACAGTTTCCGATGTCGTATCTTTGAAAATGATGTTGAAAAGGATGATGGTGAAATGACTTGTGGTGAATTGAATTGAAATCACCACTTGAATGGTGGGAATGACACTAATGTTCCCACTTGAGTTAGTTAGCACTTGAATAAGCTTTTCTCAAACTTGGTGAACTAAAACTAGCTTTATGCAAATAAACTAGAGCTTAGCAAACCATACTAGAAATGTCTAGCACTTACATTAGTATTAGTTTGCGAGTACTCAACGTACTCACGGCTTTGTCCCTGGCTATTCAAATGGCCAGAGTATGAAGATGACCAAGGAGATGACCAGCAGGACGCCTACGACAACTAAGCGCCTTCCGACGTCAAGCGTTGGCCTGTGGACTAGAGAGTCCTTGTATCTTATGCTTCCGCTATGTTGAACTATGAACTTGTGTTTGTTCGTTGATCAATAGATCAACTATTCGTGTAATATGGATCATGTGATTCCAAATTTGTAAGACTTATGGTTTGTAATGAATGATGACTGTGATACTTAACTATTATGCCTCGCAACAACAATATTTCTGGGATTGCGATGTATGACATAATAGGCATCCGGACTTAAAAATCCGGGTGTTGACAAGTTGGTATCAGAGCCATTGTTTGACCTTAGAAGACCATAGTTAGAATGGGCGTTCTGAAAAACTTAACTTTGAAATCAAATGAAAGAAAATATTTGTGAAAAGTTCCTACACTCTTGTCTTTGAGACTTTGCCAAAATTTGATGAATCATGTTCTATCTTATATGAATCAACTTAAAATTTTGCCACACTTTGCACTCTCTAACTTACTCATCCAATTCTCTTTCAGATGGAGCCGAATGAACCCATCAACACCAAGTTTTACCAGCTTGGGAACGGAGGAAGCTTGATCTTCGAGCACGACCTCAACGCCGTCTCTCGACTTCCTTGGGCGCCCACACCCCGAGTTTCACGGGGTTCAGCTGGACGACACGCCCGGAGGAGAGTTGCAGTGGGTGATCACTGCCGACTTGAGGGGCAAGATGGAGCCTCCCACTTCGGAGAGGATCCTCTTCTCCTTCCGCGAGAGCAACTGGCTCGACGGACTCGCACGTGGCCTTCAGGAGGCACTTGCGCGCCTCTGTGGACAGAACGTGGTGCGCATCCTCGCCTCTCGCTACGCCCACCTTGTGAGGCGTGATGCTGCGGGAGTGCCCATGGAGCTGCAGCCGCACCCGGAGTTGAGGCACCATGCTGAGCACCTGGACTTCATGCTCTACCAGACTCAGAGGGACCTCGACGCCACTCGCGCTTACGCGAACCGGACCCATGCTCACATCACCGAGCAGGGTGAGGCGATCAAGCTACTCAACAACGACCGCAGGAGCCTTCGCCAGCAGCGTGCCAAGAAGGACGCTACGATTCGTCGCCTTCGCGCCCGGATCGCGTCACTTGAGGCCACTGTCAAGGCCCAGGAGGATCGGATTCGTCAGCTGGAGGATGACGATGGATGCATCGACATTCAGGGAGGAGACGCCTTCCTGAGCGACGACAACGACTTTGAGGAGGACGAGAACACCGAGGAGGAGGACTACGAGTTCCCGGAGGCAGGGACCCGATGACTACGTCCCGATCGATGTCGATGATGAGGAGTAGTTGCACTAGTTCACTTATAGTAGGTGTGAGTTGTATCCCGTCCTTTGTATCGTAGCATGAGAATGGTTCTTAAAACCATTGGAGTATGTGTGTAGTTTGTACTATGTGTTGCATGAATGAATGAATGAATGAATGTTATGTTTGTCATAAAAAGATTACAAGTTTTCAAATTGTTTTCAAACTTAACCAAAATGAACCATAGAATGTTCCCTCTTATCTCATAATCTTCTACATCTTCAGATGGCCCCTCCGAATCGCACCAACGACGCGATGCTGCAACTGTTGCAAACCATGCTTGCAGACCGGGAAACCGAAAGAGCCGAACGCCAAGCCAACCTCATCGCCTTGCAGAACATCGCCAACCAAGGCCATGGAAATCATGACCACCCCGGATCCAAGCTCAAGAACTTCCAAAACACCAACCCTCCGGTGTTTAGCAAGACCGAGGAGCCCCTCGACGCCGACGATTGGCTCCAGACTATGGAGAACAATCTGGAGGTAGCCGGAGTGGAAGCCAACGAGAAAGTCTTGTTCGCCACTCACTATCTCGCTGGATGATACGTCCAATTTGCATCACTATTTTATATCATAATTTGCTGTTATTCATTGATATATTTCATATTGGGACACAATACTTATGTTATTTCATCTATTTTGCATGTTTCATCATTATTGGAGGATCAAGCACCGGAGCCAGGATTCTGCTGGAAAAAGCACCGTCAGGACGCAATATTTCGGAAGATCAACTGTGGGAGGAAATTATACCAAAAATCCTATTTTTCAAGATGACGGAGGAAGCCAGAAGGAGGAGCCAGGAGGAGCCAGGGTGGGCCCACACCCTAGGGCGGCGCGGCCCAGGCCCTGGCCGCGCCGCCATGTGGTGTGGAGGGCCCACGGCCCCTTTCGCCTCCTTTTCTTCGCCAAACCCTTCGTCCCGAAGACCTAAGCCACAGAGGGTACCTCGCGAAGAGTTACAGCCGCCTCTGCGGGGCGGAGAACACCAGAGAGAAAAGAGCTCTCCGGCGGGCAGGAATCCGCCGGGAAATTCCCTCCGGGAGGGGGAAATCGACGCCATCGTCACCGTCATCGAGCTGGACATCATCGCCATCACCATCATCATCATCTCCACCATCATCACCGCCGTCATCACCGCTGGACACCGTCACCGCCATAGCAATTTGGGTTTGATCTTGATTGTTTGATAGGGGAAACTCTCCCGGTATCGATCTCTACTTGTTGTTGATGCTATTGAGTGAAACCATTGAACCAAGTTTATGTTCAGATTGTTATTCATCATCATATCACCTCTGATCATGTTCCATATGATGTCTCGTGAGTAGTTCGTTTAGTTCTTGAGGACATGGGTGAAGTCTAAATGTTAGTAGTGAACTATGGTTGAGTAATATTCAATGGTGTGATATTTAAGTTGTGGTGTTATTCTTCTAGTGGTGTCATGTGAACGTCGACTACATGACACTTCACCATTTATGGGCCTAGGGGAATGCATCTTGTACTCGTTTGCCAATTGCGGGGTTGCTGGAGTGACAGAAACCTAAACCCCCGTTGGTATATCGATGCAGGAGGGATCGCAGGATCTCGAGTTTAAGGCTGTGGTTAGATTTAATTCTTAATTACTTTCTTGTAGTTGCGGATGCTTGCAAGGGGTATAATCACAAGTATGTATTAGTCCTAGGAAGGGCGATGCATTAGCATAGGTTCACCCACACAACATTTATCATAACAATGAAGATTATTTAGCCGTATGTAGCGAAAGCACTAGACTAAAATCCCGTGTGTCCTCGAGAACGTTTGGTCATTATAAGTAAACAAACCGGCTTGTCCTTTGTGCTAAAAAGGATTGGGCCACTCGCTGCAATTGTTACTCGCGCACTTTACATACTCGTACTTTATTCAACCTGTTACATCAAAACCCCCGAATACTTGTCTGTGGGCATTTACAGTGAATCCTTCATCGAAACTGCTTGTCAATACCTTCTGCTCCTCGTTGGGATCGACATTCTTACTTATCGAAGATACTACGATACACCGCCTATACTTGTGGGTCATCAAGACTATTTTATGGCGCCGTTGCCGGGGAGTGAAGCGCTATTGGTAAGTGGAATTGGTAAGGAAAACCTTTACTTGTTGTGCTGATTTTATTTCACTTTCGCTGCTATAAGTCATTATGGAGAGATCTTCTCTTCAATTTTTATTTGGGAAATCTACTACTACTGCAACGGTAGTGGATGAGGCGCCAAGTGAGGAAGTGATACCATATAAAATACCTATGAAAATTATTGAACGTGTTATGGATAACCGCTATGAAGGGGATGGAACTGTCCATCCCGGTGATCATTTATTGTTTTTGCATGAATTATGCGGGTTATTCAAATGTGCAGGTATTGCTATGGATGAAGTGAGGAAGAAACTATTCTCTTTATCGCTGTCCGGTAAAGCGGCGCATTGGTATAAATTACTGGATAATGGGGATTCTCTTGAATGGAATGATATTGTGCCCCGGTTTTATTTTAAGTTCTATCCTCCAAGTGAAATTCACAAGGATCGGAATCGCATATATAATTTTTGGCCTCATGATGGAGAGAGTATTGCCCAAGCTTGGGGAGATTGAAGTCTTTAATGCTCAAATGCCCCATTCATGAGCTTCCTGGTAATGTTATTATTGATAATTTCTATGCAAGACTTTCTTTTCAAGACAAGACCTTGCTTGGATACTTCTTGTTCCGGATCATTTACACGCAACAAAGAAGAGTTTAAAAGGGACCTTCTTGATCGGATCCAAGAAAATACCGAAGGTTGGGAGAACGACAAGGATAGAGAATCGGGTATAATTTATGATTATAAATGCATTGAAGCTTTTATGGATACTTGATAAATTTCGTAATATGAGTGCTATATATGGTCTTGATTCTCAAGTTGCTGCAAATCTTTATAAAGCTTTTGCCTCTCATTATGAATTGCCAAAGAAGAATTTTGATAAGTATCATGAACCGTATAAAGATAAAATTGATTCATCTATTAATAAATGCGTTGTAGTTGAAGCTGCTGATCATGTTATTCCCGAAGCTTATATTGAAAAAACTCCTTTCCCTGCTAAAATGAAGGAGTACTCTGTTATAAATAGTGCGGTTCATAAAAGTGAAAAGAAACACTGTAGAACACTGAAGAACAAATAAAAGTTGAACCATTTGTTGCAATAATTAAAGATCTTGTGATCGAAAATGTGGAGGATGGTCATATTATTTTCTGTGAAGATGCTTCTAATATTGTTTCACATCCTAACAAACCCAAACAAGCTAGTGTTCCTATGCTATCTCGTTAGAATTGGTGATCATTGCTATTATGGATTATGTGATATTGGTGCAAGTGTTAGTGCTATTCCGTATGAGCTTTACACGGAGATTATGCACGAAATTGATTCTTGTGAACTTGAAGATATTGATGTGGTTATTCAGCTGGCTAATAGAGAAACTATTTCTCCGATTGGTATTGTTCGAGATGTGGAAGTTTTATGCGGTAAGATTAAATATCCTGCTGACTTTTTGGTACTTGGTTACTCGTTGCTAGTGATTATTGTCCTATTATCTTTGGTAGACCTTTTCTAAATACTTGTGGAGCTATTATAGATTGCAAGAAAGAGAAAATTTTGACTAAATTTGCTGGTGAATCTTATGAGTTTAACTTCTCTAAATTTACTCGAAACTCCTTATAAAGCTGATTTGCCTAGTAATGATTTTAAAATCGAGCAAGTGTGCATCTATTGTTCTTGTTCCTAACAATCCTTTGCGAGCAACATTTGGAGGATAGCGAGAGTGAAGTTTTTAGGAAAGAAAGAGATGAGCTTGAGGAAATTTTTCTTCGCCAACCTATTCTCAAGCATGATTTACCGGTGGAAGATTTGGGTACAACACCTCCACCAAAGGAAGATCCTGTTTTTGATTTAAAGCCTTTGCCTGATAATCTTAAATATGCTCATATTGATGATAAGAAAATATATCCTGTTATTATTAGTTCTAAGCTTTCGGGGATTGAGGAAGAAAGGTTATTGGAAATATTGAAGAAGCACCGAGGAGCTATTGGCTACACTCTTGATGATTTGAAAGGGATTTCTCCTTCTATTTGCCAACATGCTATTAATATGGAAGATGATGCAAAGCTCGTTGTTGAACATCGGCGTCGTCTAATTCCGAAGATGAAGGAAGTGGTAAGGAATGAGGTATTACGACTTCTTGAAGTCTGGTATTATATATCCTATTGCCGATAGTAGATGGGTTAGTCCTGTGCATTGCGTTCCCAAGAAAGGAGGAATGATCGTTGTGCCTAATGATAATGATGAGCTCATTCCTCAAAGAGTAGTTGTAGGGTATAGAATGTGCATTGATTTTCGAAAAGTTAATAAAGTTACTAAGAAAGATCATTACCCTTTACCATTTATTGATCAAATGCTAGAAAGATTGTCTAAAAATACTCATTTTTGTTTTCTTGATGGTTATTACGGGTTTTCACAAATTGCTTGTTAAAGCTAAAGATCAAGAGAAAACCACTTTTACTTGTCCCTATGGAACTTATGCTTATAGACGCATGCCTTTTGGTTTATGTAATGCTCCTGCTACTTTTCAAAGATGCATGTCTGCTATTTTTCATGGTTTTTGTGAAAGTATTGTAGAGGTATTCATGGATGATTTTTCCGTCTATGGGAATTCTTTTGATAGTTGCTTGCGAAACCTTGATAAAGTTTTGCGAGAGATGTGAAGAAACTAACCTTGTTCTTAATTGGGAGAAATGCCACTTTATGGTTAATGAAGGAATTGTATTGGGACATAAAATTTCGAGAGAGGTATTGAAGTTGATAGAGCTAAAGTTGAAGCAATTGAGAAGATGCCCTATCCGAGGGACGTTAAAGGTATTCGTAGTGTTCTTGGTCATGCTGGGTTTTATAGGAGATTTATTAAAGATTTCTCCAAGATTTCAAAGCCTCTTACTAATCTTCTTCAAAAGGATGTACCATTTGTTTTTGATGATGATTGTAAGGAAGCTTTTGAAACTCTTAAGAAAGCCTTAACAAGCTGCTCCTATAGTTGAACCTCCCGATTGGAACTTACCCTTTGAAATTATGTGTGATGCTAGTGATTTTCTCTGTAGGCGTCTGTTCTTGGACAGCGAGTAGATAAAAAACTGAATGTTATTCATTATGCTAGTAAAACTCTTGATGCTTGCTCAAAGAAATTATGCTACAACTGAAAAAGAATTATTAGTCTGTAGTCTTTGCTTGTGATAAATTTAGATCTTATATTGTTGATTCAAAAGTTACTATTCATACTCGATCATGCTGCAATTAGATACCTAATGACAAAGAAAGATGCTAAGCCGAGGCTTATTAGATGGGTACTTCTTTTGCAAGAATTTGATTTACATATTGTAGATAGGAAAGGTGTTGATAATCCCGTTCGCTGATAATTTGTCTAGATTGGAAAATATTGCTTATGATCCTGTTCTCGTTAATGATAGTTTTCCAAATGAACAATTGGCTGTAATAAAGGTGAGCTCGCGAGACAGGTCCTTGGTATGCTGATTATGCTAACTTTATTGTTTCCAAGTACTTGCCTCCAACCTTTTCAGCTCAGCAAAGGAGGAAATTCTTTTATGACTTGAGGCATTATTTACGGGATGACCCACACTTATATAAAGAAGGAGTGGATGGTATTATGCGAAGATGTGTTCCCGAATATGAACAACAAGAGATATTGAGTAAATGTCATGGTAGTGCTTATGGAGGACATCACGCCGGAGAAAGAACCGCGCAAAAGGTCCTACAATCAGGTTTTTATTGGCCAACTCTCTTCAAGGATGCGAGAAAGTTTATTTTATCTTGTGATGAATGCCAAAGAGTTGGTAATATCTCCAGACGCAATGAAATGCCTATGAATTATACTCTTGTTATTGAACCGTTTGATTGTTGGGGATTTGACTTCATGGGACCTTTTCCGTCTTCGAAGGTAACACTCATATACTTGTTGCTTGTTGATTATGTTACTAAATGGGTGGAAGCTATACCTACAAAAAGTGCTGATGGTGAGACCTCTTTAAGAATGCTTTTAGATATTATTTTTCCTAGATTTGGAGTGCCTAGATATATTATGGCTGATGGAGGTTCTCATTTTATTCATGGAGGTTTTAGAAAAACTCTTGCTAAGTATGGTATTAATCATAGAATTGCTTCCGCTTATCATCCTCAAACTAGTGGTCAAGTAGAATTATCAAATAGAGAGATTAAATCTATTTTGGGAAAGACCGTTAATAAAACTAGAAAGAATTGGGCTAGTAAATTGAAGGATGCACTATGGGCTTATAGAACTGCTTATAAAAATCCCATGGGAATGTCACCTTATAAAATGGTTTATGGGAAAGCTTGTCATTTACCTTTAGAACTAGAGCACAAAGCTTATTGGGCTACGTTAGAGAATTAAATAAAGATCCTAAACTTGCTTGGTGATAAGAGGTTGTTGCAATTAAGTTCTCTAGATGAATGGAGAAGTGAAGCTTATGAAAATGCTAAACTCTTTAAAGAGAAAGTTAAAAAATGGCATGATAGGAGGATTATCAAAAGAGAATTTAATATTGGGGATAAAGTCCTATTGTATCGGTCTCGTCTCGGATTCTTTGCGGGGAAATTACTCTCGAAATGGGAAGGACCGTATGTTGTCGAGGAGGTGTATCGTTCGGGAGCAATCAAAATTAGCTCTCTCCAAGGCAATGCTACGCAAGTGGTGAATGGACAAAGACTCAAGCATTATATCTCGGGTGATTCCTATAATGTTGATGTTGATATTATTCAAGTGGAAACACCGGAAGCTTTCATCAAAGGGCAAATTGACAGCCCGCCAGAACTCGACTTTGAATAGGTAACAGTACTGGTAATGAAAAGTACGCAATTTACTTTCCGAACAATATTTTTGCTGTTTTTGGAAAATATGAAAAATTACGAGTTCGAAACGGAGTGGAAAGGACGCACGAGGGCGTGGCACCATAGGCCGGCGCGGCCTGGCCAGGGCCCGCGCCGCCCTATGGTTTGGCCGCCTCGTCGCCCCTCTCCGACTCTGGTTCGATCTGGTACTTTCCGTTTGTCGCGAAAAATTTTGCTATATAATTCCCCGGACCCCTGGAGGTCCGTATATCGTGTTCTCGACGTGTTTTGTTTCGAGCTGTTTCTGCCAGGATCTGTTTTCAGTTTAGAAGCACCATGGTCTCCAAGAACAAGGGCAAGGAGTTTCCGGATGAAGATGATCGAGATCTTGGGTGGAAAGAGGAAGACAAGGACGTCAAGGAAGAGGATGAAGAAGAGGTGGAGGAAGATTCGCGCGCACACCCGCGCGCTACTATCGCAAGCATCAAGGTGGTGGACAACCCTTTTAGTGCAAGCAAGAGCGCAAGAATTCGCACTGGAGGAGGGGTTCCACGTCATTACCTAGCTTCGAAAACATCTCCATCAGGCACTCATCACCCCTTCCACAATCTAATTTTCAATAATCAAATTGAAGGGACTCCCAAGGCAGCTTTGCCTAGCCAGTGGGATATAGATCGCTCTAACACTGCAGGAGAGAAGGAGCCCGAGGCTGAAGAGTGGGGAAATAACTCCAAGAGCTGGGACTCGCCGTCAGACAGACTCTTTAACCGCGTCGAGCACAATTCAGAGATGATTCGCAATCTCATATACAGGATTGACGAGCTTCAGGAGCTTATTGAGAAGCTTGTCAGGAATTCATCACCACCATCACCAAAGGAGTAATTCATCATCGGTATTGGCATCCCCTTGGTTTGTTCCAAGCTTGGGGGACTGCCGCGGTATCACATTATCACTACCTTTTACTTTTATTTGTCAAGTAGTGTCATATCATGAGTAGGGAAGTTATCATATAAGATGGGTTGCAGTTGGAAGTGTCTCTCCTTTAGTTGGTTATCTATGTATCCCTTGGTGTGAGTTATCGTTATGGAATATTAATGAGAAGTCTTATCATTTACATATTGCACATCTTATTTTAGTTTGCAATCTCTACTATATGATTTACCTTGTTGTTAGTATTGGTATCACTTTGGGAGCATTCACTCCGAGAAACAACAAGCCACAGATGCAGAACTCTCGCCCCGGTTATCAGAACCGGAGTGGAGGAAACTCCAAGCCGGGAGGCAACAACAACAGCTACAACAACAACTACAACAACAACAACTACAACCGCGCTCCACCCCGAGCCCCTAACAACAACAACACCAACACCAACACCGCCCCCAGAACCGGAAGCAATGCCGTCCCCGTTGCGAACAAGCAGGACAAGACCACTATCACTTGTTATGAGTGTGGTGTAGTGGGGCACTACTCCAACGAGTGTCCCAAGCGTCTTGCCAAGCTCGCCGGCAACACCGCTGCACCTCCTCAGCAGCAGCGCCGTGTCTCCACCGGCAAGAAGTTCGCCCCCAACAACCCCAATAACCACAACGGCCGCCTCTACCACATGAACGCCGAAGAAGCCCGGAAGCACCGGATGTTGTACTCGGGTATGTTTTCTGTCAACCACATCCCCGCCGGAGTGTTGTTTGATTCCGGAGCATCTCATTCCTTTGTCACCGAAGACTTTGCATCAACAAGTAAAATTCAACCTCTCGGTTTGAAGCATGTTATGATAGTTCAAATCCCCGGATCAACCACCAAAGCTAGAAAATTTTGCAAAAATGTGCCAATCAAAATCCATGATGTAGATTTCTTTGCAAATCTAATCATACTTGGAACCAAAGGTTTGGAAGTTGTCCTAGGAATGGACTGGATGTCCAAACACAATGGATTGATAGACTGTGCCAAGAAAGCCATAACCATGACTAACAGCACCGGTATAGTAGTTGAGCACGTCTCTGAGAAACTACCCAGAAAATTCACCTGCAACCAAAGTGTATCCAAGCCAACTCTGGATCAAATCAGGGTCGTTTGTCGCTACCCTGATGTGTTTCCGGATGATCTACCCGGTATGCCCCCGGATCGGGATATCGAGTTTATCATCGAGTTAATTCCCGGAACTGGACCCATAGCCCAGAGAGCCTACAGCATGAACGCAACCGAGCTTGTGGAACTGAAGAAGCAAATAGATGACATGTTGGCCAAAGGTTTGATTAGACCGAGTGCATCCCCCTGGAGATCCCCCGTCTTGTTTGTCGACAAGAAAGATGGTGCAAATCGTTTATGCACGGACTATCGTAAGCTTAACGATGTCACCATCAAAAACAAATACCCCCTACCCAAGATAGAAGACTTGTTTGACCAACTCACCGGATCCAGAGTTTTCTCCAAGATTGATCTTAGAACTGGATACCACCAACTGAAGATCCGAGCCACCGACATTCCAAAAACTGCCTTTACCACCAGATATGGGTTGTATGAGTACAACGTCATGTCGTTTGGACCGACCAATGCCCCCGCTTATTTCATGAATCTCATGAATAAGATCTTCATGAACTTTTTGGACAAGTTTGTCGTTGTATTCATCGACGACATCCTCGTCTACTCCAAGTCCGAAGAGGAACATGAACAGCATTTGGAGATTGTCCTAGAAACCCTTAGACAGCACAAGTTGTATGCCAAGTTTAGCAAATGTGAGTTTTGGCTGGAAGAAGTTGGATTCCCGGGACACATCTTGTCTGCAGGAGGAATTGCCGTAGATCCCGCCAAAATCAAAACTGTTATGGAATGGCAAGCCCCAACCACACGGACCGAGGTCCGCGCTTTTCTTGGATTAGCTCGGATACTACCGCAGATTTGTAGAAGGTTTTTCGAGCATCGCTCGACCAATGACCCAACTGCTGAAAAAGGACAGAAAGTTTGAGTGGACCGACAAATGCGAAGAGAGCTTTCAACAGCTCAAGAGTAGACTGACAACAGCCCCAATCCTGATCATGCCAGATATCGCAAAATCCTTTGACGTATATTGCGATGCCTCCAAGACTGGACTTGGATGCGTGCTTATGCAAGAAGGCAAGGTTGTATCCTACCTTTCAAGACAACTCAAGCAACATGAACAGAACTACCCAACCCATGACCTCGAGCTTGCAGCCGTGGTCTTAGCCTTGAAAGTTTGGCGTCATTACCTCATGGGTAATCGATGCGAGATCTACTCCAACCACAAAAGCCTCAAATATATATTCACTCAGAAGGAGCTAAACATGAGACAACGCCGATGGATCGAATTGATCAAGGATTACGACATGGAGATTCACTACCACCCCGGCAAGGCCAATGTGGTAGCGAATGCTTTGAGTCGACTGTCGTGCCAGTTGAACTCCATGCTCGCAACCGAACAGCCCAGCTTGCATCAAGAGTTTGAACAGTTCAGACTTGAACTTGTTAGTGAGGGATTCCTAGCCAGCATAGAACTGCAACCCACCTTGGTTGGTCAGATCAAGGAAGCCCGGAAGGACAACGCTAGCATTGACGGAATCAAGAAACGAGATAGCCGCGAGGAAAAGCCCCCGGATTCACCATAGACGAAGCCGGAGTTCTTTGGTACAAAGAACGTCTCGCAGTACCATCGGACTCGACTTGAAACAAGTCATCCTGCAAGAAGCCCATGACACCCTTTACTCAATCCACCCCGGAGGTACCAAGATGTACCGGGACTCGAAAGAACAATTTTGGTGGCACGGAATGAAGAGAGAGATCGGTAGCTATATCGCTAAGTGTGACATCCGTCAGAGAGTCAAGGCAGAACATCAACGACCCGCCGGACTGTTACAACCCCTCCAGATCCCAGAATGGAAATGGGACTCCGTAGGAATGGACTTTATCACCGGACTGCCCAAATCCAGCAAAGGCAATGATTCAATATGGGTAGTTGTCGATAGACTGACCAAGGTAGCCCATTTCATCGCCGTCAAAACCACCTATCAAGGCCCAAAGCTAGCTGAACTTTACATCTCTAGAATAGTCGCTCTGCACGGAACCCCCAAATCGATAGTGTCAGATAGAGGATCACAGTTCACCTCAAGGTTACGGCGAGAAAGTGCATGAAGGACTAGGCACTCGCCTAAATTTCAGCACCGCCTATCACCCTCGGACCGACGGACGAGTCGAGAGAGTAAACCGGATCATCGGAAGACATGCTTAGAGCATGCGTACTGGAATACGGATCCAAGTGGGAAGACTGCCTACCTTACGCGGAATTCTCCTACAACAATAGCTATCAAGCCAGCCTACAGATGGCCCCCTTTGAAGCCTTGTACGGAAGGAAGTGCCGTACCCCCCTGAACTAGTCAGAAGTCGGAGAGAGCCAAGTTTTCGGCCCAGATGTTCTTCGTGAAGCCGAAGAGAAAGTCCACAAGATCCGCGAGTACCTCAAGACAGCGCAATCGAGACAGAAGAGCTACGCCGACAAGAGACGTCGGGAGATGACCTTTGAGATCGGAGACTTCGTCTATCTCAAGGTATCCCCCTTGAAAGGAATGCAAAGGTTCCAGCTGAAAGGAAAGCTTGCACCCCGCTATGTCGGACCTTTCAAAGTCCTCAGCCGCCGAGGTGAAGTATCTTATCAACTGGAGTTGCCCGAAGAAATGTCGGCTGTGCACGACGTGTTTCACATCTCACTTCTCCGGAAGTGCCTTGAAGTCCCGGAGAAGACCGAAGTGTTCAAGAACATCGATCACCGATCGGTGGATATCAACAAGGATCTGACTTACCGCGAAGTGCCGATTCGCATCCTGGAAGAAGCTTACCGAACCACCCGCACCCGAAGCATCAAGTTTCTGAAGATCCAATGGAGCAATCATACCGAGGATGAAGCCACATGGGAACGCGAAGACTTCATGAAGAAGGAGTACCCAGATCTCTTTAGTACCTAACTTTCTTTTCGATCTCGGGATGAGATCTTTTGTAAGGGGGAAGGGTTTGTAACACCCCAAATTTCAATAAAAAGAAAGTTAGAGAATTCCAGAAAGCAAAATTTCAAACCAACAAAAACTTTTCTATTTGCATATAGTACCATGCATAGGACTTGTGCATTTGAGTGATATGCCATGATGATTGCTTTTACTTATATTTGATATGCTCTAAAACCCTAATGTGATCATATGAAGATCACCAACCAAATAAATCAAAGAGGAAGAAATTCCATAAAATGCAAAACCCTAAAAACCCTCACATATGCCCTATGGCATTTTTATAAATTTTGACCCTAGACCTATTTGGTCTTCACCATTAGTTGAGTAATGTTATTAAACACTTACTACAACTTTTGGAATCAAAGATTCACATTTCAAATGAAATTCAAACACAAATCCAACTCACATATGATAATGGTCAATTTGGACAATTCTAGTCTGATCACCACGTTGAGCCCTTGCCATTCATTTTTTCCAAACCAACTCTTGCTAACTCTTTGCACCAGTTCAAAGTCAACATCAAGGTGAACAACTTTGGTGAAGATCATCATGCCAAATTCATCTTTGATCATGAGCAAGGCTCCTCCAAAGTTCCAACTTTCTCACATATGCAACAATCTACACTTAGCCATTTTGGCCAACTTTTGAATTCTAATTTTTCCACCACCACCTCAAAACCTCTCTGGTTATTTACAACTTATTTCAACACTCACATTTCAAAAACTTTCACCATTTGAATTATTTCAAATTTGGTTATTTTTGAATTTCACAAATTCGGGCACTATTTGCAATAGTTGCAAATAGTGAATCTACCTAACCTAAACTACCCTAACCTATCACATTGTGTTCCCTGGTCCCCTTAAACCTTAAGTGGAGCATAGTGAGGCTAAGAGAGAGAGAGAGCAAGCTAGGGCATGGCCATGCCGGCCATGTCCCCGAGCTCGTCGACCTCCCTCTTCTCCCCTTGCTCCTCTGCCAGGACCACCTCGCCACCGTGCGCCAACGCGTCCCCTAGCAAGCCCTAGCACCGCCATGGTCGAAGGAACGGCGACCAGACGCCGGACGACGCGCGCCAGCACACGCCCTGGACGCCGCTCACATCGCACGCATGCACGACGCGGACACGCCCAGTACACGCGCCGCGCCACCACCTCGCTCACTCCCTGGCCCTGCTCTCAACGCCTTGAGCACGCACTCGACACCTGGACGCCGCCAGACACGGCCAAGACCGCGACCCGTGCCCACCGCCGCCGGAGAAGGAGACCCTGCTCCACCGCAGGCGCCACAGACACGGAAGCAATGCGAGCGATTCCGACGCTCCCCGACCACGCTGTCGCTGCCAGTAGCACCGCCTGGACCCATAGAGCATCGCCATAGCCTCGCCCAGCTCGACCAGCCGCCGGAGACGCCGCGCCCATGTCACCCACCTCACTGCCCCGCAACCCTCATGCGATTCTATAAATAGGAGGTTCCCTGGACCAAACCAACCACACCAGCTCACTCCCCACCTCTCACTGCTTCGCCACCACCACTCCACTCACTCGATCGTCGCCGGAGCAGCTCCAATTTGAAGATCGGAGCCGCCAGTACCTTGTGGACGCCGCCGTCGATTGGAGCCACCCCAGGACGAGCCGCTGCTACCAGTCGACTCGCCGTCGTCCACAACTTCGTCGCGCACCTTGCCAACCCTAGCTGGAGCCACGGTGAGCTCTCCGACCCCCTACCTGAGCCGCCGGTGAACTCCCCTCTCGCCGGCGGGACGATGAACCACAGCCGTTTGATCGCGTTCTAATCCAACGCCTCGGACTCGCCCGTACCGCTTCGGCGTTTAACACTCGCCGACGGGCGGGACCCTCTGTCGGGCAGCCCGCGCGGCACCTGGACCGTGGCTGGGCTGGCCTTGGGCCATTTTTAAACCTTTGAGCCCAACTAGCTTTTCCCGCTCGGCCCTTTTATTCAAAGCTGGATTTAATTAATTCAAATAGTTTTGAATACTGTGCGACACTTTGAAATTCAATAGAATTAAATTGGATAAACCAAATTGGATGAACTTTATATGGTTGGAAAGCTAGAGAAATTATCTAAACAATGCCACTGGTCCCATGGCCAGATTCTTTGTAGAATTAATGTGATAAAAATAGCAAGACATGGACTTTTCCCTATTCAAATAATTCTTAAAAATCAACCAAAATAGATATTAAGTTAATTCCAACTCTAATAGCTCACATTTGACTTACACTAATTGTTTATGCAATAAAATGGTGTGGTAACTTTGTATGATCATGCCATAGTTTAATTAATGGATCATTTGACTAGTTTAACTAGTTGATATTGTCCAAAACTATTAAAGTAAATTTTGTGAAGTCTTATACTTCATTTAAACTTGTCTCACATGAATTCATGGGATGTTTGGACCCCTGGTCCCAAACTCTCTTATATGAATTACTTGAGATTTAAATCAAATGTAGTGTTATTTAAATAGTATGAGGTGATCTACCTCATTTAAATCATTTTCACAAATGATGATGATGAACATTTGACTTAGGTCAATATGAGTTCATACATGATTGTTTGAGAAATTAAATCTTAAGAAGATTTCAATGAGAGGAAATTATTTCTCAAGAACCCTATGGAAACTATCATTTACATATGAAATACAAAGAAGTGAATTCTTTTCAAACAACACAACCCATGCACCTAAGTAGATTATTTTGTGTGCATAGAATAGTTTGTGTGTTTATATGTGATGTATGGAATAGCCATTGAATTAGTGAGTAATTATACTCGTATTCAAATTTAGACGGTAGCACCGGAGAGTACGCCGAAGAAGAAGGTTGCTACCAAGACGAAGAGGAGGAACAGTTTGAGAACTACCAAGGCAAGCTAATATTCTTGCAAAGTGCAAAGCCCCTTGGGGCAAGGCACCATGATTCTTATCTTTTCTTACATGAACCTATCCCAAGTTTTTGCTTTACAAGTTTTACTTGTTTTCTAAAGGAGTTACTTTTATAGTTAACTTTGGTCAAAGTACAAGTTGGTTACTAGAGTAGTGAGTTAGTCTCTTCCAAGCAAAGCAAGATAGCACCCCTCATGATTTAGAGCTAGTGCTAATGAAATAAAACTTGACTACTCTAGATGGGAACAATGGGAATTTGAAATGAATTTGAAACCTTGGAATGATGATGCATTCCATTGAATGATTTTTGAAGGTGAATGTGAACAAGAGAAGATGGTGATTTTTGATAAACAATGATGTTGGTTTGAATGCAATACCTTTCCAATTATTAAGTACCCCCACAATACCTGATTATGGGTAAGGCTTAACTGGAAGTTTATGCGTCTTA
The DNA here is from genome assembly GCF_022539505.1 of Lolium rigidum. Lineage (NCBI taxonomy): Eukaryota > Viridiplantae > Streptophyta > Magnoliopsida > Poales > Poaceae > Lolium > Lolium rigidum. The sequence continues at coordinate 100,906,080 of NC_061514.1, read as the reverse complement.
GTATGGGTTCCCTCTGAACACACGTCATAGGGGTTACGCTTGAGGCTGCCTCCGTTGTTGAGAAATGATGTGAAATTGAGGTGAAGTGTACGGCCAAGCCCTGTGCGGTTCCCGGGTTGACGAGTTGGTCTTCATCGGGAGGCCAAGCTCATGGGGAGAGGTGCTCATACTAGGACTTGTAAGTGAAAGGTTATGGTTGATGATCCGCGTATCGTGTTACGATGATTCGGGGTAATCCCGACGGATGAAATCAAATGTTGTGGCACAAGTGTGCAACCTCTGCAGAGTGTAAACCTATTCGAATAGCCGCGTCCACGGTTACGGACGGTTGGAAAGGCCATACGGTTTCCGATGTCATATCTTTGAAAATGATGTTGAAAAGGATGATGGTGAAATGACTTGTGGTGAATTGAATTGAAATCACCACTTGAATGGTGGGAATGACACTAATGTTCCCACTTGAGTTAGTTAGCACTTGAATAAGCTTTTCTCAAACTTGGTGAACTAAAACTAGCTTTATGCAAATAAACTAGAGCTTAGCAAACTGATGGCGTGTAACTCACACGTTCGTTGGGAACCCCAAGAGGAAGGTATGATGCGCACAGCAGCAAGTTTTCCCTCAGAAAGAAACCAAGGTTTATCGAACCAGGAGGAGCCAAGAAGCACGTTGAAGGTTGATGGCGGCGGGATGTAGTGCGGCGCAACACCGGCGATTCCGGCGCCAACGTGGAACCTGCACAACACAACCAAAGTACTTTGCCCCAACGAAACGGTGAGGTTGTCAATCTCACCGGCTTGCTGTAACAAAGGATTAACCGTATTGTGTGGAAGATGATTGTTTGCGAGAAAATAGTAGAACAAGTATTGCGATGAGATTGTATTTCGAGTATAGAGAACTGGACCGGGGTCCACAGTTCACTAGAGGTGTCTCTCCCATAAGATAAACGGCATGTTGGGTGAACAAATTACAGTTGGGCAATTGACAAATAAAGAGGGCATGACCATGCACATACATATTATGATGAGTATAGTGAGATTTAATTGGGCATTACGACAAAGTACATAGACCGCCATCCAGCATGCATCTATGCCTAAAAAGTCCACCTTCGGAGTTATCATCCGAATCCCCTCCGGTATTAAGTTGCTAACAACGAGACAATTGCATTAAGTATTGCGCGTAATGTAATCGGTAACTACATCCTTGAACATAGCACCAATGTTGTATCCCTAGTGGCAACAGCACATCCACAACCTTAGAACTTTACGTCACATTGTCCCGGATATCAATGGAGGCATGAACCCACTATCGAGCATAAATACTCCCTCTTGGAGTTACAAGCATCTACTTGGCCGGAGCATCTACTAGTAACGGAGAGCATGCAAGATCATAAACAACACATAGACATAACTTTGATAATCAACATAACAAGTATTCTCTATTCATCGGATCCCAACAAACGCAACATATAGAATTACGGATAGATGATCTTGATCATGTTAGGCAGCTCACAAGATCCGACAATGAAGCACAATGGGGAGAAGACAACCATCTAGCTACTGCTATGGACCCATAGTCCAGGGGTAGACTACTCACACATCACTCCGGAGGCGACCATGGCGGCGTAGAGTCCTCCGGGAGATGAATCCCCTCTCCGGCGGGGTGCCGGAGGCGATCTCCTGGATCCCCCGAGATGGGATCGGCGGCGGTGGCGTCTCTGGAAGGTTTTCCGTATCGTGGCTCTCGGGGCGGGGGTTTCGCAACGGAGGCTTTAAGTAGGCGGCAGGGCAGGTCGGGGAGGCGGCACGAGGGGCCCACACCACAGGGCCGCGCGGCCAAGGGGGGGGCCACGCCGCCCTAGGGTGTGGCCACCTCGTGGCCCCACTTCGTCTCCTCTTCGGTCTTCTGGAAGCTTCGTGGCAAAATAGGACCCTGGGCGTTGATTTCGTCCAATTCCGAGAATATTTCGTTACTAGGATTTCTGAAACCAAAAACAGCAGAAAACAGCAACTGGCATTTCGGCATCTTGTTAATAGGTTAGTTCCAGAAAATGCACGAATATGACATAAAGTGTGCATAAAACATGTAGATAACATCAATAATGTGGCATGGAACATAAGAAATTATCGATACGTCGGAGACGTATCAGCATCCCCAAGCTTAGTTACGCTCGTCCCGAGCGGGTAAAACGATAACACGAGATAATTTCCGGAGTGACATGCCATCATAACCTTGATCATACTATTTGTACAGCATATGTAGTGAATGCAGCGATCAAAACAATGTATATTACATGAGTAAACAAGTGAATCATAAAGCAAAGACTTTTCATGAATAGCACTTCAAGACAAGCATCAATAAGTCTTGCATAAGAGTTAACTCATAAAGCAATAATTCAAAGTAAAGGCGTTGAAGCAACACAAAGGAAGTTTAAGTTTCAGCGGTTGCTTTCAACTTGTAACATGTATATCTCATGGATATTGTCAACATAGAGTAATATAATAAGTGCAATATGCAAGTATGTAGGAATCAATTCACAGTTCACACAAGTGTTTGCTTCTTGAGGTGGAGAGAAATGGGTGAACTGACTCAACATTGAAAGTAAAAGAATTGTCCTCCATAGAGGAAAAGCATCGATTGCTATATTTGTGCTAGAGCTTTGATTTTGAAAACATGAAACAATTTTGTCAATGGTAGTAATAAAGCATATGTATCATGTAAATTATATCTTACAAGTTGCAAGCCTCATGCATAGTATACTAATAGTGCCCGCACCTTGTCCTAATTAGCGTGGACTACCGGATCATCACAATGCACATGTTTTAACCAAGTGTCACAAAGGGGTACCTCTATGCCGCCTGTACAAAGGTCTAAGGAGAAAGCTCGCATTGGATTTCTCGCTATTGATTATTCTCAACTTAGACATCCATACCGGGACAACATAGACAACGAGATAATGGACTCCTCTTTTATGCATAAGCATGTAACAACAATTAATAATTTTCTCATATGAGATTGAGGATATATGTCCAAAACTGAAACTTCCACCATGGATCATGGCTTTAGTTAGCGGCCCAATGTTCTTCTCTAACAATATGCATGCTTAACCATAAGGTGGTAGATCGCTCTTACTTCGGACAAGACGAACATGCATAGCAACTCACATGAAATTCAACAAAGAGTAGTTGATGGCGTCCCCGAGTGAACATGGTTATCGCACAACAAGCAACTTAATAAGAGATAAAGTGCATAATTACATATTCAATACCACAATAGTTTTTAAGCTATTTGTCCCATGAGCTATATATTGCAAAGGTGAATGATGGAATTTTAAAGGTAGCACTCAAGCAATTTACTTTGGAATGGCGGAAAATACCATGTAGTAGGTAGGTATGGTGGACACAAATGGCATAGTGGTTGGCTCCAGTATTTTGGATGCATGAGAAGTATTCCCTCTCGATACAAGGTTTAGGCTAGCAAGGCTTATTTGAAACAAACACAAGGATGAACCGGTGCAGCAAAACTCACATAAAAGACATATTGAAAACATTATAAGACTCTACACCGTCTTCCTTGTTGTTCAAACTCAATACTAGAAATTATCTAGACCTTAGAGAAACCAAATATGCAAACCAAATTTTAGCATGCTCTATGTATTTCTTCATTAATGGGTGCAAAGCATATGATGCAAGAGCTTAAACATGAGCACAACAATTGCCAAGTATCACATTACCCAAGACATTATAGCAATTACTACATGTATCATTTTCCAATTCCAACCATATAACAATTTAACGAAGAAGAAACTTCGCCATGAATACTATGAGTAGAAACTAAGGACATACTTGTCCATATGCTACAACGGAGCGTGTCTCTCTCCCATAAAGTGAATGCTAGGATCCATTTTATTCAAACAAAACAAAAAACAAAAACAAACCGACGCTCCAAGCAAAGCACATAAGATGTGATGGAATAAAAATATAGTTTCGGGGGAGGAACCCTGATAATGTTGTCGATGAAGAAGGGGATGCCTTGGGCATCCCCAAGCTTAGACGCTTGAGTCTTATTAGAATATGCAGGGGTGAACCACCGGGGCATCCCCAAGCTTAGAGCTTTCACTCTCCTTGATCATGTTGCATCATACTCCTCTCTTGATCCTTGAAAACTTCCTCCACACCAAACTTAGAACAACTCATTAGAGGGTTAGCGACAATAAAAATTAACATGTTCAGAGGTGACACAATCATTCTTAAAACTTCTGTACATTGCATAAAGCTACTGGACATTAATGGATCAAAGAAATTCATCCAACATAGCAAAAGAGGCAATGCGAAATAAAAGGCAGAATCTGTTAAAACAGAACAGTTCGTATTGACGAATTTTATCGAGGCACCAGACTTGCTCAAATGAAAATGCTCAAATTGAATGAAAGTTGCGTACATATCTGAGGATCACTCACGTAAATTGGCATAATTTTCTGAGTTACCTACAGAGAAAACAGCTCAGATTCGTGACAGCAAAGAAATCTGTTTCTGCGCAGTAATCCAAATCTAGTATGATCTTTTCTATCAACGACTTTACTTGGCACAACAAAACACTAAACTAAGATAAGGAGAGGTTGCTACAGTAGTAAACAACTTCCAAGACACAAAATAAAAACAAAGTACTGTAGGTAAAAACATGGGTTGTCTCCCATAAGCGCTTTTCTTTAACGCCTTTCAGCTAGGCGCAGAAAGTGTGTATCAAGTATTATCGAAGGATGGGGCTTCTACAGCGGGGTGTGAATTTTTCTCAACTATGCATATTATCTTTTCTATGTGAGTTTCAGAGGCTCCCTTTTCATTAGTCTTGGGCTTGCTACTCTCATCAAACAAATCTTCAGGAACAATCCAATCAAAATTCTTTTCTAGTGCCTCACACATTCCCAAGAGCTTACAAGGTATTGATGTTCTAATATCCCCCTCATAATTAACTTTATTAGTGTACTTTTGTCTATCCTTTTCCATCTTCTCAAGGGTACTGGCAAAGTTGGTATAAGAGCCTAGCATATTATATTTAGTGAAAACTTTTCTAGCTTCTCTCGCTATTCCCCTAAATTCTTTAAGAAGGGTTTCTAATACAAAATCTTTCTTTTCTCCTTCTTCCATATCACTGAGTGTAAGAAACATATGTTGAATCACAGGATTAAGATTAACAAATCTAGCTTCTAACGCGTGTACTAAAGAAGCAACAGCAATTTCATAAGTGGGAGCAAGTTCAACCAAGTGTCTATCTTCAAAATCTTCGACCGTACTAATATGAGTGAAAAAATCTTCTATATTTTTTTTCCCAAGGATAGACCCTCGACCTACCGGTACATCTTTAAGAACAAACTTAGGAGGAAACATGATGAAATAAGTAAAGTAAATGCAAGTAACTAATTTTTTTGTGTTTTTGATATAGCAAACAAGATAGCAAATAAAGTAAAACTAGCAACTAATTTTTTTGTATTTTGATTTAGTGCAGCAAACAAAGTAGTAAATAAAACTAAGCAAGACAAAAAAAAAGTAAAGAGATTGAGAAGTGGAGACTCCCCTTGCAGCGTGTCTTGATCTCCCCGGCAACGGCGCCAGAAAAAGAGCTTGATGGCGTGTAACTCACACGTTCGTTGGGAACCCCAAGAGGAAGGTATGATGCGCACAGCAGCAAGTTTTCCCTCGAGAAAGAAACCAAGGTTTATCGAACCAGGGAGGAGCCAAGAAGCACGTTGAAGGTTGATGGCGGCGGGATGTAGTGCGGCGCAACACCGGGGATTCCGGCGCCAACGTGGAACCTGCACAACACAACCAAAGTACTTTGCCCCAACGAAACAGTGAGGTTGTCAATCTCACCGACTTGCTGTAACAAAGGATTAACCGTATTGTGTGGAAGATGATTGTTTGCGAGAAAACGAGTAGAACAAGTATTGCGGTAGATTGTATTTCGAGTATAGAGAATTGGACCGGGGTCCACAGTTCACTAAAGGTGTCTCTCCCATAAGATAAACAGCATGTTGGGTGAACAAATTACAGTTGGGCAATTGACAAATAAAGAGGGCATGACCATGCACATACATATTATGATGAGTATAGTGAGATTTAATTGGGCATTACGACAAAGTACATAGACCGCCATCCGACATGCATCTATGCCTAAAAAGTCCACCTTCGAGGTTATCATCCGAACCCCCTCCGGTATTAAGTTGCTAACAACGGACAATTGCATTAAGTATTGCGCGTAATGTAATCAGCAACTACATCCTTGAACATAGCACCAATGTTTTATCCCTAGTGGCAACAGACACATCCACAACCTTAGAACTTTCTCGTCACTTGTCCCGGATATCAATGGAGGCATGAACCCACTATCGAGCATAAATACTCCCTCTTGGAGTTACAAGCATCTACTTGGCCGGAGCATCTACTAGTAACGGAGAGCATGCAAGATCATAAACAACACATAGACATAACTTTGATAATCAACATAACAAGTATTCTCTATTCATCGGATCCCAACAAACGCAACATATAGAATTACAGATAGATGATCTTGATCATGTTAGGTAGCTCACAAGATCCGACAATGAAGCACAATGGGGAGAAGACAACCATCTAGCTACTGCTATGGACCCATAGTCCAGGGGTAGACTACTCACACATCACTCCGGAGGCGACCATGGCGGCGTAGAGTCCTCCGGGAGATGAATCCCCTCTCCGGCAGGGGTGCGGGAGGCGATCTCCTGGATCCCCGAGATGGGATCGGCGACGGCGGCGTCTGCGGAAGGTTTTCCGTATCGTGGCTCTCGGTGCTCGGGGGTTTCGCAACGGAGGCTTTAAGTAGGCGGAAGGGCAGGTCGGGAGGCGGCACGAGGGGCCCACACCACGGGGCCGCGCGACCAAGGGGGGCCGCGCCGCCTAGGGTGTGGCCACCTCGTGGCCCCACTTCGTCTCCTCTTCGGTCTTCCGGAAGCTTCGTGGCAAAATAGGACCCCGGGCGTTGATTTCGTCCAATTCCGAGAATATTTCGTTACTAGGATTTCTGAAACCAAAAACAGCAGAAAACGACAAGCGGCACTTCGGCATCTTGTTAATAGGTTAGTTCCAGAAAATGCACGAATATGACATAAAGTGTGCATAAAATATGTAGATAACATCAATAATGTGGCATGGAACATAAGAAATTATCGATACGTCGGAGACGTATCACAAACCATACTAGAAATGTCTAGCACTTACATTAGTATTAGTTTGCGAGTACTCAACGTACTCACGGCTTTGTCCCTGGCTATTCAAATGGCCAGAGTATGAAGATGACCAAGGAGATGACCAGCAGGACGCCTACGACAACTAAGCGCCTTCCGACGTCAAGCGTTGGCCTGTGGACTAGAGAGTCCTTGTATCTTACGCTTCCGCTATGTTGAACTATGAACTTGTGTTTGTTCGTTGATCAATAGATCAACTATTCGTGTAATATGGATCATGTGATTCCAAATTTGTAAGACTTATGGTTTGTAATGAATGATGATTGTGATACTTAACTATTATGCCTCGCAACAACAATATTCCTGGGATTGCGATGTATGACATAATAGGCATCCGGACTTAAAAATCCGGGTGTTGACAAATAGACTACTTTAATAACATCACTAGAGTAGCACATAGATGAATTGTGATACAAAACTCATATGAATCTCAATCATGTAAGGCAGCTCATGAGATCATTGTATTGAAGTACATAGGAGAGAGATTAACCACATAGCTACCGGTACAGCCCCGAGCCTCGATGGAGAACTACTCCCTCCTCATGGGAGACAGCAGCGGTGATGAAGATGGCGGTGGTGTCGATGGAGGAGCCTTCCGGGGGCACTTCCCCATCCCGGCGGCGTGCCGGAATAGAGACTCCTGTCCCCCAGATCTTGGCTTCGCGATGGCGGCGGCTCTGGAAGGTTTCTCGTCCCGTGGCTTTTTCGTATCGAAGATTTAGGTCGAGGAGGCTTAAATAGGCGAAGAGGCGGCGTCGGAGGGGGTACGAGGCGATGACACAATAGGGGGCGCGGCCCAGGCCCTGGCCGCGCCACCCTGTCATCTGGGGCCCCTGTGGCCCCCCTCTGGTGGCTCTCGGGTGTTCTGGATGCTTCCGGGGATTCTAAGATGCTCGGCGTTGATTTCGTCCAATTCCGAGAATATTTCCTTACTAGGATTTCTGAAACCAAAAACAGCAGAAAACAGGAACTGGCCTGTAATATCCCAGGTAATGGGGTTACAAAAATAGAGGAAACAGATGTGTGCATTGCATTCATGCATAGAAAATCTGGGGAATTTTCGCGCTTTAAAGTAAAACAGTCACGATGAATCGAAGTTTCACTTGACCTTGGTGGAATTGAAGTAGCTCATCAAGTCAAGCGCTATAAACCTCAATGTGACTTTGCTTAAACCTTGTTTTGGGTAGAGATGATTTGATCTAAGGGGTTAGATCAAATGGAACTAATAATCAACACAACAACACTTTACTCAATGATCAATTTCTTGATCTTATAAAAGATTATAATATGGTAATCCTTGTCATGGCATATGAACATCAATTCAATTGCAAATCAAGTAACAATAAAATGGAGAAACTATTATTGACTTAGCTTTTCCATGTCTTAAACTAATCCATATCCTTATCATAAACCCTATGATATCCATTCCACTTGAATCCTGGAAGCATGACATGGAGATCAACTCTAGAAGTATATATTCTTCTCTATTCCAAATTATTAAGCATCAAACCTAGAGAGGTGAGAGTTCTATTATAATTATTAGAGAAGCAATAACAAACATTGAGCTAAACCTTGGATATACATCCAAGTATTCAAATCATCATTTCTAAGAGAAACCCTAGGATATTATCCAAGACAATTCCTAGAGAGATAAACCATTTACATTTAACATAGACATTGATGATCACATCAATCTCTATAGAGCCTAACCTTAAGTTAGTATTAAAGTCCTTTCCAAAATGAGAGAGACCAATCATACAAAACATAGCTTTATCTATTTAAGAATAAAGGACAACAATTGAACTAAAGTATTAGGTTGTAAACCATTTCCCTTGGAGGGGTGAGATAACCTAATATTACATGAAATAATACCATATCCATGAATTGATAAAGTAAGGAAGAGAACTATCCATATAACCAGATGATCATATCATCATTGATTAAGAATAACTCTAAGTGTATATCTCAGACAATTCTTCTGGGGTACAAATTATTGAGACAACCATAATATGCATGTCCTAGAAAGTCAAATAGAAGTGCTATACCTTGATTGATCTAGACAATGCTTGATCATGGAAGTGAGAACCCATTTAATGAGAGATCCCTAGGAATTCAAACCTTGATCATTATAAATTGAGTGATGATCATAAAACCTAAGAACTTGAGGTAGATATATTATAAACAAGTTGTCCATGATAATGCCATGACCATGATTTGGAGAAATAAGAGAATAATCCAAATACTAACATTTATGTGATTAATAGATATTATTCTTCACATGAAATCATAGGGAGGTAACTAGTAAGCAACTCTAGACTTATATTTCAACCTTTACTTGTGAACCACTTGGTGATCATAAGTAGAATTCTACCACAACTACATTCCACCTATTCTTCACTTAAGAACCACAAGAAAACCTTTAGAGTCAAACTCTCTACTCTAAATGGTGAGGAACCATCTATCCATATGACCAAAGTTAACTATAAAAAGAACTATAACAACTTTAGTTACTTTAGTGATAAATTGAGGATATCAATAGAAGTTAATTGGGAGAAGACAAAACTAATTCTCTAGTCCTTAATAATTAAAAGAGCACATGAACAATCAAGCAAGTAATCATATTACCTTGGTTAGGGGAGATTAAACCCTAGCAAATGCAATATGATAGCATTCCAAATCTACAAACTAGGGTATATCTCAACCATAGTCTATGTATCACTATGATGATCATAACATGAACCTAGGCATAATTGAGATGCAAACCAATGGCCATTATGTGAATATGATGAGAACCCTAGAATTGCTCACTAGTTAAAGTTTATGCTTAAATATGGAAATTAAGAATAACCTAGTGCTAAACCATTTGATTAAAACCCAACAGTGGTGATCAACCACTTATCCTTATAACTAGACCAAACAATGATGAGAGTAGTATCTTTATTTCATAGTGCTATTAAAATATGATAATAGTGCTAACCTTGAAATAGGATAAACCTTACAATATCCTAGAGATAATTCTTCACATAAAATCATGGTCCAATACCTCCTCATTACCATTCATTTTAAAAATCTAGCCTTAATCCAAATATATGTGAAACATTAATATTGCTAATACTAGAAAACCTTAATAATGTGTTCACTAAGCACATGTTCTAAAATTCAAACCATTTAAACAGATTTGATTCCTAAATTAAAGGGCAATTGAGGTGTACCCTAAATTCATGACTATTTTGAATTTTCAAGTGTGCCTCATAAGAACACAAAGGTAATCAATTATAAAAGATTGTTTAGTAACAAAACAATACAGTGAGCAAGATTATCAAATTGTTTTGATATTCAAATAGATTAGAACCTGCAAAATAAGATAGAATTCAAATTTAAAATCAAATAGCAAATTCAAATCAGTAAATAGAACAAGAATTTGAAAACAGAAAAAGAGAGGGAAAAGGACTTACCCTGCCGAGCCACAGCAGCCCGAAGCACCAGACCACCCGAGCAGCCCAGCAGTGGCCCACGAGGCAACCCAGTATCACGGCCCAGCCCAGCCCGTGTAACGTTTCGCTCGGATAAGAGCGAAGACGACGTCTTCGTCTTCGTCTCTGCCTGCTCGACGCGCAGGTGAGCGCCACGACGCCGGCGAGCCACGTCCCGGCCGCCAGCGAGGACTTCCGCGCGACCATCAACGACCCGCCGCGACCCTATAAATACTCGGCCAAGCCCCCCTCGCTCCTGTTCTTCGATTTCCCCTAATTCTCAAACCCTAGCTCGCCGGCCGATTTCTCTCGCCGCCGTTAGGGGCCACCCCAAGCACCGCCGTGAAGCCCAAGAGCTCCGCCGCGTCTTCAGCTTCCTCCTCGCCAACGTACGCTTGCCGGGAAGCTCTGTGGCCGGTGAATCGAGACCTCCTTTCACCGCCAGTCACCAGCAAGCATCGACGTTCGCCGATGTTGTGGGACCCCGCAGGCCTCGCCGACACGCTCGCTGTACTCGCGGTGAGCTTCTCCATCGAATGGCATGCTCGCCTTGTTTCCTAGACCGCCGTAGCATCGCCGCGCCGTGAACCCGTGACCGCCGCCGCTGTTTGTGCTCGCCGGAGTTACACCGGTGACCAATAGGGGGCGGCGCCGCTAGCACTAGGTTCGTCTCGTCGTCCCGGTTCCAACGAGCACACGCACGTCGCCGCGGGTAGCCTCAATCGCCGGCGACCATCGCCAGTTTCCGCCGGCAGGAAGCCCCCTGGCCACCGTGGCGATATTGACCACGGTCAAAGCCACCGTGGCTGATGACCTGGCCGATGGCCCACGAGTCAGTGACCCTGTGGGTAGGCAGCCCGGGTGTATTTAGTTGTTCCGTTTTAATTTAAATCTCATTTAATTACTGCAACTTCAAATAATTGTAAACAATTAATAAAAACTCAGAAAAATAAATATAAGATATCAAAATTCTTATAAAGATAAATTCTATTTAATAAAAATATAATATGAAATTTTTATTTTTAATAAAAATTTAATTGTTTAATACTTGTTATTTAAAGCCTTTAATTTTAATTCTAAATACAATTAAAATTCAGAAATTAAGAAAACATTTATAAAATAAATAAAACCAGTAAGTAAATAAAGAAAACATGAAAACTAATTTTCTTTATTTATTATTTTGTTAAATCCTTATTAGAAGGATTTAAACCCTAATTAATTATTATCTTAATTATTAATTATTTAAAAATATTAAAATGCCAAATTCAATATTATTCTTATTTCAAAGTTAGTAATAACTTCAACTTTTCAAATGAAGTTATTAATCCAAGAACTAATTGACAATTAGGAAACCCTAAGTTCCATATTGAATAAGAACACAAACCCATAATTTTATGTGGGATACTAAAACCCTAATTCAATTATGCACCAAATCCTAGCTCCAGTAATTCATATGAATTCCAGTTTGCTTCTAACCTAAACCCTAGGTTAGAACATGTGATCATGACATTTTGATTTCATTCATAGAACCATAGTAGCTTCTAAATGTTTACCTTGATCACATAAAATGTAGCAACCAGCATTACTAAATTAGTATCCCATGTATTCATCTTAATCAAACCTAGATGATCAAATAGAACCAACCATAGTTCCTATCCTTAGAGGCAACAACCTTAATTATCCATGTTTGGCATCACATCATTGTGATGAACTCCATTAGCAATCATGCTAATATTGACATCATATCCCATACACACTAAACCCTATTAGTGTGAGGTAATTATTAAACATCCTATTTAGGAAACCACCATTCCTTACTTAGTGAATCCAATAACAAAACCTAGACAACCTCAACCTTAATTGTAATACTTCTTATTATTTAAGAAGTATGTTCTTCAAAAGTTATTCTTTTGAAGTAAAGAAAGAATCATCATCAACCCTGCTTATAAGGACCTATAAACCCTAGCCAGCTATCACTAGCAAGATAAACCAACCTTGACAACAACCATGTATAATGAATTGCTTAGGATGCCTAGGCTTATCTTAACCTTACAAGCCCTAGGTGTCGATGAATCCAACGTTGTTGTGATCCATCTACTACTTACTCCAGCAACCAATTAGAACCATAGTAAACCATAGAACCCCACAACCCTAATTATCATACTTGTTCTTTATCAAAGAACATGTTCTTCAAAAGTTATTCTTTTGAAGTATATGATAATTAATCATTCACCATGCCATATTGTGTCAAAACTAACCACTTGTTCTTTACTTGTTAACATTATGCCAATTATCATTCTTTATGTGCTCAATTAATTACTATGCCCTATTATCTACCCGTTTATAATACCAAGTAATCACACCTAAATAAGAACCTTGTATGTGAATCACTCTAAAAGTGCAACACACCCTAAACCAATCATTATCACTCACTGATCCTAAATCCTCGGGGTTAGGTCACGCTTAGAGCGATTGCATCTCATTCTTATGCATTATTGCATCCTTGCCAATCTTTGAAACATCGTCCTTACCGGACGATGATGCTATTTCAGAATTTGGAGTTATTGCGTATCGAAGACCTTGTCTGCATAATCTTGCAGCCAAGAAAGGCAAGTTCATCACTTGCTCATGTCATTTGAGTATTTCTATCAAATTACTTGCAAAATACTATGGTTATCACTATTGCATAAAAAGCAAAACCACTATTTTCATAACTATGAATATGACTATGTGGTTGGCAATGGAACCATGGATTGTGTTGATATGGTGGAGGTTCCATTGCATGGGTTTATATCCATCTAGGATTAAACAACAAATGTCGCCAGTGTTTCTTGTGCTGTAATACCCGTGTTAACCATAAGATCCGGAGTGGGACGGAGTAGTCAAAAGTGTTTCCACCTCTCGTTCATCAACGGATGCGCTTACCGTAGCAGTTGTATCTGGCGGAACAACCGGAGGGTGGGGATCCGATTCTAATTCCCCACGGTAAAGCATTGCTTGCCGTAGCAGTTGTGCCTTGCGGAACAACCGGAGGGTGGGGATCCCATTCTAATTCCCCACGGTAATGCGGTCTATGATGGGTTGCAGCTACCGGCGTAGGAGTGTATGGTAGAGCCCAGCACTGTCGTCGTGGTCGGGGTCCACCCTGAAATTACAGGAATAATGGGACCGGCGTGGACCCAGGGTCGGGGCATGCAACAACGGGTGGGTGTTCGAGGTAGCGGAGGAATATGATTGGCTAGACCTTATACCGGGCCTCACACCATAGGAAGTGTGGACGGGAAGATCACCCGGTTGGCACCAAGGTTAAGATCTCTTATGGGTAAAGCAACACACCTCTGCAGAGTGTAAAGAACCGTGACCTATCACTCCCTGTTCCGGGATATGGAACTGCGAACGCGGCCGGAAAGGAGCTCCATGAAGTTCTAGTAAACCGGTGAAGGCTGACGGACATAGTTCTTCGGAATAAAAGCAACCTTTTGAAGAAATATTTATGAAAACTTGCATTGGTATTAGACTTTCTGGTCTAATGCCGTAGCTAGTGCATTAAACACCTCTTTCCTATAATGAACTTGTTGAGTACGCTCGTACTCATCCCACTCTTAAATCCCCGCTTAGATATGGAGGCATCGAGGGAGGATCTACAGTGCAACTCGAAGACCGAGGAGTCAACAACTACTTCAAGAGACAGGACCCTGTCAGAGGAGTCAGATACCACATTCAACAAGGAGTAAACCTAGTTTAGCCATAGAAGGGAACTAGCTTCCTAAACCTAGCTCCTATTTAGCTAGAGTCTATTCTTAGCCTCTGTAGTTAGTGAAATACTCTACAAATAGAGTTCGTGATAAGATTATACTACGAGTCATTCTTCTGGAGTTTATTTGCAGTCTTACCTCATTGTAAAGTAGGAGGCTATGATGATCTTATGTAACAGAGTCGATGTTGTAATTCTATAGACATGCCTTGGACCCGCATATGTTTCTGTTGTACCACTCTGAGCGGTATAATACTAGTGGAACGGTGTTTCATTGGTGTTATATCAGACTTGCATACTACACCATGCAGTGGTATGTCGGGTCACCACAGTTGGTATCAGAGCAAATGCTTTGACCCTAGGATTAAAACCCTTTAAAGGAGACCTATAGGATTGGTAGAGTCTATAGGAAGTTGTCTTAGTTAACCCAAATCTTCTTATGACTTTAGATGGATATTCACTTGAGAATAATCCTGACACACTTGAGTCAATCTTTCTTACCTATCTTTTCTAAGTAAAGTTAGTTGGCTAATCCCAAGCATGTAGGACATCAATAAGTCCTTAAAACAATAGATGAGTAGATCACAGTTGGTATACAATACAGGGTAGTCCAAAGAGAGGATACAACCATAAGGAAGATATCCTATTGGAAGATGTGTACCAACACATGTTATAGTTAAATAAGAATTACTCAGACCTGCACTAGAAGTAATATCAAGTGATGAAGATAATTAGGATATCCTAATAGAAGATGTAGACCCAGACAAGTAATAGGGTAAGTAAAATTTATCTAAACTTGTGAAACAACTGATAGTAAGTGATACAAACAAGTGATATGAGTAGTATAGACCATGATGAGTCAATCATGGGAAATAAGGAAGAGTGATAGGAATAATATATGTTTACTCACAAGGTAGAGTTGCTAATCATATATGATTCACCTGAGAATCATTATGTGATGTACTAGAGCCTCATAAATATTTAGGAAAAGTACAATAAGAAGCCAGTTGTTCAACAACAGTGCAAGAATTGTGATTCCAAAACAATAAGAAGTGTGCCAAGCACATCATGACCATAGTCTTATGATAGAAACACTTGGAAGTATAGGAGCTATATTTCCATAGTTATGTGTTTAGAGTAGCAAAGTTAGAACTTAGATATATCAGGTGAAGTAGTCCTCAACAAAATGGAAGCTAAGTTAATTCTTCCAAAGAACTTTAGGTCAACCACAACTATTCTAGACCACTTTGTTTCAAGTTTATCTCATTGCAAATGTGCAATTAAGGTAAATGTTGAGACAAATAGTAGAATCCCATATAATCATGTTAAGTATCACGATATAAACCTATGTTATGTGGTGTTATATACTACACATCTCAGCCTGATGTTTAGAGATGTCTTACTCAACTATGATATTCAGGCCTATGATGGTGTGTACTATAAACACAAAGCTGAATCTTCTTGGATTTTATTGGATTTTCATTGTTTGACTAGATCCATACATGAAGTTTGACTTTGATATGCAAATGCATGTTGCAATATCAAGTTCCTACTTGATGCTATAGATCTAGAGGGTAATGGTATTCGTGTGAGGAAGCGACGAATTCTGGAAGATTTCGAAGTCAAGATGAAGGTTCATCAGATAAAGGAAACAAAGTTGTGGGAAGCAACCACAATATTCAGAAGGAAGTACCAATCAAAACTCATGCTTTACCTCAACAAAGGAGTACTTTAGTACATGAGAAGCATGAAGGTAAGAAATCTGGTGATTATGGAGAAGCTCAAGCAGATCCATAGTCAATACTGAAGGGGGAATGCATGGGAAATCACTTAGGATGCTATAATCATAGTGTCAGTTAGTGGTTCTCTTGCAAAATAAACCCTGACAGAAGGAAGATGACCTATGAAACCGTAGCAGATATAAGAAGACCATAGTTGATATCAGAAGACCCCAATTGGTATAGAATCAATACTGCGAGATAAAGTAGAAGATGTCTCGTTCAGTTGATCAGGACCTATAATAGAATTCATTTTTAGATAACAAATAGCCACAATTGGTATCAAGTAGTCCACCATTGGATCATTTGTACCAAGAAGTTGTGAACAAATAAAAGTTTGTCAGCCAAATAACTATGATCTATAATCATTTAGTCGAAGGATTCACATTGGATGTCCACAATTGAGTGGATACACCACAAGGATTCTTCACAAGACCTTAGAAGAATATAAACCATAAGCTACACCTAGACTAATATTCTAACCATCAATCCAATAGTTGGAAGAAAAGGAGTTGAAGACCATAAGAAAATTCTAAGGGGTAGAGTAAAGATTGAGTTGGATATACAAGTACTCAATACTTTAAGCTAGATCGAAGCAGAAGGTCTGAACTGAGAGGAAGTTCGATCTTATTTTCATAAGATTGTTGAACATTACTTTCAGAAGGATGTCAGACCAGAAGTCGAGAATTATACCTCGAGGAAGTAAGAAGTAGACTATAACTTGAGAAAGTGAGTAATATTCACTCAGCAGTTCGATAGCTCAAGTAATCTAAGGTTAATGAAGTTGGATGAAGGAAATACCATAGACCAAATACAGTTCAAAAGGGCCAAAGACCGAAGAAGATTGAACATACCAATACCAAAGACTAATAGAATGATTCCTTTCATGGAACCTAAATAAACCAAAATAGTTATAGGTATCAATAATAAGCCATGATTGATGGACTAAATGAGTCTAATCCATTCTTAGGGAAATAAACCATCAAGGCCATTTCCATGTTAAGTACCTTACTTAGTACCATTATTGCAGTTTTGGTAGTAAGGGAAAACAAAGACCTATTTATCAATTAGGAGTGTACTATCAAATCAGTCTTCAGTTAAGACTAGCAGCACCAGAAGAAGTCCTATCATGGATTCTTCAATGAGAAAGGAAACAAGCTTATAGAGTTGAAAGAAATCAAATAATTAAAAGCCATGGCTCAGAGACATGTATTATTAGATACCTGAGAAAAATCATAGAACTGGAGTAAGAAACTAATGTTCAGAGACAAACCCTAATGGATCCCAGGAAAAATCTGGACAAGGGATATATTCAATTATATCCAGTAAGATCATCACGGAGTTCTAGAAAAGTCATAGTCTGCACAAGTCAGATCCACACCTCGGAAACGTGAGAGAGATCAAACTTCGAGGACGAAGTTTAGTTTAAGGGGTAGAGACTGTAATATCCCAGGTAATGGGGTTACAAAAATAGAGGAAACCGATGTGTGCATTGCATTCATGCATAGAAAATCTGGGGAATTTTCGCGCTTTAAAGTAAAACAATCACAATGAATCGAAGTTTCACTTGACCTTGGTGGAATTGAAGTAGCTCATCAAGTCAAGCGCTATAAACCTCAATGTGACTTTGCTTAAACCTTGTTTTGGGTAGAGATGATTTGATCTAAGGGGTTAGATCAAATGGAACTAATAATCAACACAACAACACTTTACTCAATGATCAATTTCTTGATCTTATAAAAGATTATAATATGGTAATCCTTGTCATGGCATATGAACATCAATTCAATTGCAAATCAAGTAACAATAAAATGGAGAAACTATTATTGACTTAGCTTTTCCATGTCTTAAACTAATCCATATCCTTATCATAAACCCTATGATATCCATTCCACTTGAATCCTGGAAGCATGACATGGAGATCAACTCTAGAAGTATATATTCTTCTCTATTCCAAATTATTAAGCATCAAACCTAGAGAGGTGAGAGTTCTATTATAATTATTAGATAAGCAATAACAAACATTGAGCTAAACCTTGGATATACATCCAAGTATTCAAATCATCATTTCTAAGAGAAACCCTAGGATATTATCCAAGACAATTCCTAGAGAGATAAACCATTTACATTTAACATAGACATTGATGATCACATCAATCTCTATAGAGCCTAACCTTAAGTTAGTATTAAAGTCCTTTCCAAAATGAGAGAGACCAATCATACAAAACATAGCTTTATCTATTTAAGAATAAAGGACAACAATTGAACTAAAGTATTAGGTTGTAAACCATTTCCCTTGGAGGGGTGAGATAACCTAATATTACATGAAATAATACCATATCCATGAATTGATAAAGTAAGGAAGAGAACTATCCATATAACCAGATGATCATATCATCATTGATTAAGAATAACTCTAAGTGTATATCTCGGACAATTCTTCCGGGGTACAAATTATTGAGACAACCATAATATGCATGTCCTAGAAAGTCAAATAGAAGTGCTATACCTTGATTGATCTAGACAATGCTTGATCATGGAAGTGAGAACCCATTTAATGAGAGATCCCTAGGAATTCAAACCTTGATCATTATAAATTGAGTGATGATCATAAAACCTAAGAACTTGAGGTAGATATATTATAAACAAGTTGTCCATGATAATGCCATGACCATGATTTGGAGAAATAAGAGAATAATCCAAATACTAACATTTATGTGATTAATAGATATTATTCTTCACATGAAATCATAGGGAGGTAACTAGTAAGCAACTCTAGACTTATATTTCAACCTTTACTTGTGAACCACTTGGTGATCATAAGTAGAATTCTACCACAACTACATTCCACCTATTCTTCACTTAAGAACCACAAGAAAACCTTTAGAGTCAAACTCTCTACTCTAAATGGTGAGGAACCATCTATCCATATGACCAAAGTTAACTATAAAAAGAACTATAACAACTTTAGTTACTTTAGTGATAAATTGAGGATATCAATAGAAGTTAATTGGGAGAAGACAAAACTAATTCTCTAGTCCTTAATAATTAAAAGAGCACATGAACAATCAAGCAAGTAATCATATTACCTTGGTTAGGGGAGATTAAACCCTAGCAAATGCAATATGATAGCATTCCAAATCTACAAACTAGGGTATATCTCAACCATAGTCTATGTATCACTATGATGATCATAACATGAACCTAGGCATAATTGAGATGCAAACCAATGGCCATTATGTGAATATGATGAGAACCCTAGAATTGCTCACTAGTTAAAGTTTATGCTTAAATATGGAAATTAAGAATAACCTAGTGCTAAACCATTTGATTAAAACCCAACAGTGGTGATCAACCACTTATCCTTATAACTAGACCAAACAATGATGAGAGTAGTATCTTTATTTCATAGTGCTATTAAAATATGATAATAGTGCTAACCTTGAAATAGGATAAACCTTACAATATCCTAGAGATAATTCTTCACATAAAATCATGGTCCAATACCTCCTCATTACCATTCATTTTAAAAACCTAGCCTTAATCCAAATATATGTGAAACATTAATATTGCTAATACTAGCAAACCTTAATAATGTGTTCACTAAGCACATGTTCTAAAATTCAAACCATTTAAACAGATTTGATTCCTAAATTAAAGGGCAATTGAGGTGTACCCTAAATTCATGACTATTTTGAATTTTGAAGTGTGCCTCATAAGAACACAAAGGTAATCAATTATAAAAGATTGTTTAGTAACAAAACAATACAGTGAGCAAGATTATCAAATTGTTTTGATATTCAAATAGATTAGAACCTGCAAAATAAGATAGAATTCAAATTTAAAATCAAATAGCAAATTCAAATCAGTAAATAGAACAAGAATTTGAAAACAGAAAAAAGAGAGGGAAAAGGACTTACCCTGCCAGGCCACAGCAGCCCAGCACCAGACCACCCGAGCAGCCCAGCAGTGGCCCACGAGGCAACCCAGTATCATGGCCCAGCCCAGCCCGTGTAACGTTTCGCTCGGATAAGAGCGAAGACGACGTCTTCGTCTTCGTCTCTCGCCTGCTCGACGCGCGAGTGAGCGCCACGACGCCGGCGAGCCACGTCCCGGCCGCCGGCCGAGGACTTCCGCGCGGCCATCAACGACCCGCCGCGACCCTATAAATACTCGGCCAAGCCCCCTCGCTCCTCGTTCTTCGATTCCCCTAATTCTCAAACCCTAGCTCGCCGGCCGATTTCTCTCGCCGCCGTTAGGGGCCACCCCAAGCACCGCCGTGAAGCCCAAGAGCTCCGCCGCGTCTTCAGCTTCCTCCTCGCCAACGTACGCTTGCCGGGAAGCTCTGTGGCCGGCGAATCGAGACCTCCTTTCACCGCCAGTCACCAGCAAGCATCGACGTTCGCCGACGATGTGGGACCCCGCAGGCCTCGCCGACACGCTCGTTGTACTCGCGGTGAGCTTCTCCATCGAATGGCATGCTCGCCTTGTTTCCTAGACCGCCGTAGCATCGCCGCGCCGTGAACCCGTGACCGCCGCCGCTATTTGTGCTCGCCGGAGTTACACCGGTGACCAATAGGGGGCGGCGCCGCTAGCACTAGGTTCGTCTCGTCGTCCCGGTTCCAACGAGCACACGCACATCGCCGCGGGTAGCCTCAATCGCCGGCGACCATCGCCAGTTTCCGCCGGCAGGAAGCCCCCTGGCCACCGTGGCGATTTTGACCACGGTCAAAGCCACCGTGGCTGATGACCTGGCCGATGGCCCACGAGTCAGTGACCCTGTGGGTAGGCGGCCCGGGTGTATTTAGTTGTTCCGTTTTAATTTAAATCTCATTTAATTATCGCAACTTCAAATAATTGTAAACAATTAATAAAAACTCAGAAAAATAAATATAAGATATCAAAATTCTTATAAAGATAAATTCTATTTAATAAAAATATAATATGAAATTTTTATTTTTAATAAAAATTTAATTGTTTAATACTTGTTATTTAAAGCCTTTAATTTTAATTCTAAATACAATTAAAATTCAGAAATTAAGAAAACATTTATAAAATAAATAAAACCAGTAAGTAAATAAAGAAAACATGAAAACTAATTTTCTTTATTTATTATTTTGTTAAATCCTTATTAGAAGGATTTAAACCCTAATTAATTATTATCTTAATTATTAATTATTTAAAAATATTAAAATGCCAAATTCAATATTATTCTTATTTCAAAGTTAGTAATAACTTCAACTTTTCAAATGAAGTTATTAATCCAAGAACTAATTGACAATTAGGAAACCCTAAGTTCCATATTGAATAAGAACACAAACCCATAATTTTATGTGGGATACTAAAACCCTAATTCAATTATGCACCAAATCCTAGCTCCGAGTAATTCATATGAATTCCAGTTTGCTTCTAACCTAAACCCTAGGTTAGAACATGTGATCATGACATTTTGATTTCATTCATAGAACCATAGTAGCTTCTAAATGTTTACCTTGATCACATAAAATGTAGCAACCAGCATTACTAAATTAGTATCCCATGTATTCATCTTAATCAAACCTAGATGATCAAATAGAACCAACCATAGTTCCTATCCTTAGAGGCAACAACCTTAATTATCCATGTTTGGCATCACATCATTGTGATGAACTCCATTAGCAACCATGCTAATATTGACATCATATCCCATACACACTAAACCCTATTAGTGTGAGGTAATTATTAAACATCCTATTTAGGAAACCACCATTCCTTACTTAGTGAATCCAATAACAAAACCTAGACAACCTCAACCTTAATTGTAATACTTCTTATTATTTAAGAAGTATGTTCTTCAAAAGTTATTCTTTTGAAGTAAAGAAAGAATCATCATCAACCCTGCTTATAAGGACCTATAAACCCTAGCCAGCTATCACTAGCAAGATAAACCAACCTTGACAACAACCATGTATAATGAATTGCTTAGGATGCCTAGTCTTATCTTAACCTTACAAGCCCTAGGTGTCGATGAATCCAACATTGTTGTGATCCATCTACTACTTACTCCAGCAACCAATTAGAACCATAGTAAACCATAGAACCCCACAACCCTAATTATCATACTTGTTCTTTATCAAAGAACATGTTCTTCAAAAGTTATTCTTTTGAAGTATATGATAATTAATCATTCACCATGCCATATTGTGTCAAAACTAACCACTGTTCTTTACTTGTTGACATTATGCCAATTATCATTCTTTATGTGCTCAATTAATTACTATGCCCTATTATCTACCTGTTTATAATACCAAGTAATCACACCTAAATAAGAACCTTGTATGTGAATCACTCTAAAAGTGCAACACACCCTAAACCAATCATTATCACTCACTGATCCTAAATCCTCGGGGTTAGGTCACGCTTAGAGCGATTGCATCTCATTCTTATGCATTATTGCATCTTTGCCAATCTTTTAAACATCGTCCTTACCGGACGATGATGCTATTTCAGAATTTGGAGTTATTGCGTATCGAAGACCTTGTCTGCATAATCTTGCAGCCAAGAAAGGCAAGTTCATCACTTGCTCATGTCATTTGAGTATTTCTATCAAATTACTTGCAAAATACTATGGTTATCACTATTGCATAAAAAGCAAAACCACTATTTTCATAACTATGAATATGACTATGTGGTTGGTAATGGAACCATGGATTGTGTTGATATGGTGGAGGTTCCATTGCACGGGTTTATATCCATCTAGGATTAAACAACAAATGTCGCCAGTGATTCTTGTGCCGTAATACCCGTGTTAACCATAAGATCCGGAGTGGGACGAAGTAGTCAAAAGTGTTTCCACCTCTCCTTCATCAACGGATGCGCTTACCGTAGCAGTTGTATCTGGCGGAACAACCGGAGGGTGGGGATCCCATTCTAATTCCCCACGGTAAAGCATTGCTTGCCGTAGCAGTTGTGTCTTGCGGAACAACCGGAGGGTGGGGATCCCATTCTAATTCCCCACGGTAATGCGGTCTATGATGGGTTGCGGCTACCGGCGTAGGAGTGTATGGTAGAGCCCAGCACTGTCGTCGTGGTCGGGGTCCACCCTGAAATTACGGGAATAATGGGACCGGCGTGGACCCAGGGTCGGGGCATGCAACAACGGGTGGGTGTTCGAGGTAGCGGAGGAATATGATTGGCTAGACCTTATACCGGGCCTCACACCATAGGAAGTGTGGACGGGAAGATCACCCGGTTGGCACCAAGGTTAAGATCTCTTATGGGTAAAGCAACACACCTCTGCAGAGTGTAAAGAACCGTGACCTATCACTCCCTGTTCCGGGATATGGAAGCTGCGAACGCGGCCGGAAAGGAGCTCCATGAAGTTCTAGTAAACCGGTGAAGGCTGACGGACATAGTTCTTCGGAATAAAAGCAACCTTTTGAAGAAATATTTATGAAAACTTGCATTGGTATTAGACTTTCTGGTCTAATGCCGTAGCTAGTGCATTAAACACCTCTTTCCTATAATGAACTTGTTGAGTACGCTCGTACTCATCCCACTCTTAAATCCCCTGCTTAGATATGGAGGCATCGAGGGAGGATCTACAGTGCAACTCGAAGACCGAGGAGTCAACAACTACTTCAAGAGACAGGACCCTGTCAGAGGAGTCAGATACCACATTCAACAAGGAGTAAACCTAGTTTAGCCATAGAAGGGAACTAGCTTCCTAAACCTAGCTCCTATTTAGCTAGAGTCTATTCTTAGCCTCTGTAGTTAGTGAAATACTCTACAAATAGAGTTCGTGATAAGATTATACTACGAGTCATTCTTCTGGAGTTTATTTGCAGTCTTACCTCATTGTAAAGTAGGAGGCTGTGATGATCTTATGTAACATAGTCGATGTTGTAATTCTATAGACATGTCTTGGACCCGCATATGTTTCTGTTGTACCACTCTGAGCGATATAATACTAGTGGAACGGTGTTTCATTGGTGTTATATCAGACTTGCATACTACACCATGCAGTGGTATGTCGGGTCACCACATGGCCCTTCGGCATCTCGTCAATAGGTTAATTCCGAAAAACGCATAAATATGACATAAAGTATGCATAAAACATGTAGATATCATCAATAATGTGGCATGGAACATAAGAAATTATCGATACGTCGGAGACGTATCAGTCCTCTAACATCTTGTCGAACTGCAACCTCTCCTTATCCGTGCCTCAGTCTCTTCTTGCATCAGAAATGGCCCGACGAAGATCATCATCAATAGGATCATCTGATGCCTGTTCTTCACCTCCTTCTTCTTCATTGTCGTCCATTGCGGTATCAAAGCATTCAGAGAACATAGATCGGTACTGGTCATCATTATCTTCTTCTTCATCGCCGTCTTCCATCATAACCCCTTCTTCTCCATGCTTGGTCCAAACATTATAGCTGGACATGAATCCAAACCGAAGCAGGTGGCTCTTAATGTCTCTTGAGCAAGAGTAATCCTTCTCGTTCTTACATTTTAGACATGGACAGCACATAAAACCTTGCTTCGACTTGTTGGCCTCGGTCACAAGCAGGAAAGAATTCACGCCCTCTCTGAAAGCGGGAGCACATCGGTTACCGTACATCCATGGATGACTCATCTGCATCATAAGTACAATAATATATGTATC
Source organism: Lolium rigidum (assembly GCF_022539505.1). Taxonomy (NCBI): domain Eukaryota; kingdom Viridiplantae; phylum Streptophyta; class Magnoliopsida; order Poales; family Poaceae; genus Lolium; species Lolium rigidum. Next base: position 100,881,148 of record NC_061514.1, on the reverse strand, counting down.
AGATGCAATCACCTTGCTAAAATTAGTATTGTACGGACTATGCATATATATATACGAGAAAATAGTTGCTAACCTTTTAGGATCAAAAAGAGGAGAAATCTTATCAAATAAAACCAAGTGGCATCCCTCTCACAAGCATTCCATCAAACACCTCTTATGCACATGTAGAAAAAATGAGCTAGCATACACCTCCACCTTCACCACCAAGGAAAAAATGAGGTGGGGGGTGGCTGGCTGCGTGTCTATATATATAGGCATGACCCTTTTGTCGCGGGCTACGACCCGCGACAAAAGGGGTGCCGACCTCTTTTGTCGCGGGTCGTAATACGGCCCGCGACAAAAGGCCGCGACAAAAGGCTCTGCCGGATTCGGAGCGACGTGGCCACCCCATTTGTCGCGGGTGCAGGCGCGCCCGCGACAAATGGCTCCCATGAAAGCCTTATTTTCCACTAGTGTTGTCAGACACAACCAATAATTAAGGTTAGACCTTGGGTTTTCACCCTGAGGTTTAGACGTTAAACTTGTCTGTGTTGGCGCCTCCACTTGCTAATGTCACTGCTCCAAGTAACAAATCACCAAGCCAATTCCTAGCCAGTTCCTCATCGCCACCGGGACTCGAACCATCATTACTTGTTCTCATATCTTGGTTTTCATGTTATTCTCCGCCACTGGATTCTTCATGGAACTGAAGACATGTTCCAGATGGCAACAAAAGCTTCACGTCGCTCCCTCTGAAACCAAACGGTCGGAAAAACAAGGTTGCACGCGATCAAATTCCATCCAATCCTGGCAATCTCCATGCATGAGTCACCCGATGGAGTTCGCTGGCGGAGCCTTTCGGAACTTGACAACTTGGCCATATCAATGCGGCAAGCATCAAACAAATATTTATCTTGGCGCAAAAGAAATCTTAGGACCGCCACCTTTATTCAGTCGGCCAACCACATCTGGCGGAGGAGCAGGACGCCACTGCCATGCCCGGGGCCGACGCTCAGGGCTTCGTCGTGTTGTGGGGATGAACCCAGATCATCTATGTGTGTAGGCATCAGAGACAACAAGATACGTTGGAGTTTAGGGTTTGGCTCGTCCAAACCCCTCTAGGTTCAGAACAAGCCCGTCCGCACCGCCTTCTCCTGCAGATGTCCACCTTCGCCAACCACTGCCGCAGCTCACGGTGACGCGCCGGCTGCCGCCAGCCCGTAACACCATTGTCGAAGAAACGCCGCCACCGAGCTCTAGATCTTGGAAATGGCCTTGTGCATAACAATTATATTCCTATTCAATCGAATGGTAGTACGACTGCCTTTAACCTATTTTTTGTTTAGATCATGCCAATTGGAGCTAGGCATTTGCCGGGTCTCCCTCCCATGCCATGCGCCGTGACGCGGACATGCAAGTGCATGCACCAGGCAGGCACCAGCAGCGTCACGATCTAGCGGAGATGGACACGAGGTCATTCTCAGCTGACGCCGTACGGAACGCGACCGATCAGTTATCGCCCTATCGGTGCGCTCAGATATGTGTGCAGATGAATTGCATGTAATCTCACGCTTGCACTTTATTCTCTAGCGAGGATCTCACGCTTGACATCATTCTGAATTAACAGCTTGAAGAAAAGTCGGCCGGACTGGTATATTTACGGTGGCGGCTGTGGAGGCAATCCACGCTTATCGGAGCCGTACAGATGGTTCTCTGTTTAAATTTAGCAGCGAGGCGAGTTTGTACTCCCTCCATCTCATGAAGGTTGTCTAATATTGATTAAAATTTTGGATTTTGGTGTATCTAGATGTTATTTAGTGTATAGATATATTCATATTTTTATAAATCTCGGACAACCTTCATGTGGCGGAGGAAGTAGAGCTAAGTGAACGTGATGGTTTAATGTCCTTGCTAAAGAAGCTTAGTCCTTTTAAAAATGGCTCGAACCCTGCTGGTATCTTAATAAGTTTCGCAACTTTTTCTAAACACAGTATTATCTAAACTTAGTGTATAGATATACCCGCATCTAGAAAAATGCTCCGAGGAAGCATGCATGCGCATCCTACCCCTATGCGCACTCCCGAGGAAGCCGATAGATCTTGAGGTCGATGATGCGTCTTCCTGTTGATTCACATGTGACGTGCCACCCGAAGAATCTACGACTTGGACCTGGGTGGGCTGCAGGTTTCACCACAAGAACCTAATAACGGGAGCTGAGTTTGCAACAATTGGTGTTGGAGACTCCAAACTCCGAGGGGCACAATTATTAGAAAAATAAAAACATCATTTCGTATTTATTTGAGAAGATCCTTAAAAAACGAAAATATTATTAGATGTGTAGTATGCACGTGTAAATTTCGGTTGAACTGTGTTTTCATGTGTTATCTCCACAAAAGGAAAAAAAATAAAATACTATCCGTGTCCATAAAAGAATGTCGCAAGTTTGTCCAACTTTAGATATATTTAGACACGCTTTAGTGCAAATATACATCCAAATTGAGCTAAAACTTTTAAAACCCAAAAAAATCACGTTCAAAAGGGTAGCAGACACGTTTCCATGGACTGAGTGCAACCGGCATGTTCATTTTTACTCCGGCCTGATTTAGGTTTTGAGTTTCTCTTCGCATTCCGCTTGCTGAAAATTGTAGAATAGCGAAGCAATCACGCAGCAGTGTAACCAGCAACCAGATATACATACACGACCACCTGCACTCCAAGGCCAAGGACGCGTAGCGATCGTCCAGGCGATCGAGCAGACAGGCGCGGAGGGTGGACCCCGCAGCAATATCCTCCGGGATCTCACTGCCGATAGATACGCTCTGCATGCCTCGCTGACCGGAAAATCCTCTCGAGACTGTTGCTCGAAAGCTCCGTCGATTCGATCTGCCTCGCCGGCCAGTCGATCGCCAGCCTCCCCTGATCTTCGATCGGCTCTTCCGTTCCGTGCGTGGCCGCCGCTGGCTCACATCACATGCCGCTCCGGCACGGCACAGCATGCGTACGGCCACGCGCCGCGCTAGGGTGTAGGGATCCCACCTAAATTTCACTTGTACTAGTATATTTGGCTTTTTCTGATGGAAACTGCTGGGCGTCCTCCGGGTATCTGATTTCCCAGCCCCCGGGTCGCCAGCCGTCGGATCGGTCATCTTGGACGGCCAGATCTGCTTTTACTGAATGTAGCAAAAAACACTTCCCGGCAGCAAAAAATAACCCGCTTTTGCTAAACGGTTCAGTTACGAAATCAAATAAAAAAGCTGAGCTCGCCGGAGACCTCGCCGGAGATCTCGCCGGAGAGCTCGTAGCAATTTTTTTAAATTAAAGTAGCAAAACAACAAAAAAACTATAGCAAAAAAAATAGCATCACGTCGTGATAATATGTTTGCTACGTTGTCTCCGGCGATGTCTCTGACGATTTTCATCTTTGCTACATTATCACATTTTTTTTGCTACGTGGTCTCCGGGGAGGTCTCCAGCGAGCCCAGCCTTTTTTACTTTTCTTTTTCTGAACGAACCGTTTTTGCTTCAGTCATTTGCTGCCGGGGGTGATTTTTTGCTGCCGAAGGTGTTTTTTTGCTACATGCAAATCTAACCATCAAAATGGTTGATCCAGTGGCTGGGGACCCGGGGGCTGGGAGAGCCTTATCCCCCGGGGGCAACGGATCATTTTCCTTTTCTGATGTAAATTTTGACACAAAATTTTGTACACTAGAAAAGGTAAAATGCACTAACCTTGACACATGACACCTTACCACGTACGCGCCCGTAGCTAGAGATGCAAGTGGCTCAAAGCCAGGTAACTCTATCCTCTTTAAGTCTAAATTTTAAACTGACTTTTCTAAAATGTAATGTTATCACAAAATTTAGTTCATTTTCTTAGCTAAACCGGCAGGGAGTACCCTAACTTTAACTCACTTGCATCTACAGCATACGTGTAGTTGTGGAAATTAACACGCAACCTCCCAACGATGACATGGCAGTCGAACCAGTTTAACCATTTTCTTAAACTTCATCACAAAATGACCTGCACCATGTAGGACCATAACTTCCTACTTGTAGACGTTGTGCAATGTAACCACGACGCCACGGGATATGCGCCGTGCAAAAGGATCAATTTATGACAATTTTCAAAGCTGGTTCATTTTGTAACGATGCTTAAAAAAAAGGGTTTAATGGGTACGTGTTTTGACTAGGGCACCGGAGGAAATACGCCAAGGGCACATTTGGTTGCTTGGAACAATTTTTGCGTTTCGTGGGGAAAGGCTGCATGGATGTTAGCCCGTTCAAAACGATTTCCGAGCCAAAATCTGCACTTCGTTTAGTGTCTCGTGAAGACATTTTCTGCACCGGAGAGGCAACTCCGCCCTCTTTACTTGGCAGGCTGCAAACGTCCCTTTTTGCTTTGCTGCTGCAAAGCATCTATTGTTTGGTTGCACACACACAAAAAGTGGCGGCGCTACGGGTGGGTCATACTAGGTCGTGGCCCACACTTGTCTCTAGCATTTACTTAGTATTTAGCATGAATTTGGCACACTAACAACATATAGTTCACTTATAGCTCACTCTTTGTTGTGTTGTGTTGAACTGGCCTAGTCTTTTGGCATGGCCATTCTCCGCCATTGCATGTGAGGCTGCTATAGTAACCTATTTTATTGGAGTGATGAGGTTAGCCAACAAACGTGACTAAAAAGCAATATATTAAAGGGGTGGTGTTTTGGAACATGGAAGCATATGCTCCCTCTATATTGAAATGCATCTTACAAATATTTTGAATTTTAAAAAAACTGAAACAAAAAATTCGCATGTACATCTTCTCGTGCTACGCGCTCATAAAGTTGTTTCATAAAAATCAACTTGTCATGTGATGTGTGTAAAAAAGATAAAACTCAGTGCTAAAAATAATGCTTTTCACAAAATAAGTTTTCTCTTTTTTACATAGATCACAAAAAATATTGGTTTTTCGTGAAACTTGACGAACGAACATATATTATGAAGATGTACATGTAAAAAAAATTGTTAATTTTTTTTGACATTTTGAAATATGATTTTTTTTGTAGAGGGAGCATACGCACCTGGGAGCCAAATTGAATTTCTCTATATTAAAACATTAAACTCATCAAAATAGGGTGGTAATAGGGATCGTCGCCTTACATAACAGTTACCCAATAGGTGATACACCACGTGTAAAGCAACTATTGCTCATGGATCAGTAGTGCAGTATAGAAGAGGTTAGTATATATACCACCTCCAACAGGTTTATCATATTACGGATCAGAGATTAGATTTCATCAAGTTCTAGCTAATGGAGAGATATTAGCTAGCCTACCTCCCAAAATATACATGATCTTATCACCAGCTCATGAGCAGCATAGATGATGATGAACAATAAAGAAGCAACGTTAGAAAACCTATTTGCGTAGCCAGATCCTAAGCTAAACCCTCTTGTAAAAGATATACACGCTACCAAACACGTCTATGTGAGGGCCGGTGTCGAGCCGGGCGGATGCATCCGCATTCATCGTACTACCGCGTAGCACTGGTTGGTGCGTGCTCGTACACGCTGCAGGGTACGTACAGCAACCACGTCGTGGATCGCATGATAATTCAATGCGAAAAGACATGATGCTGGCGCTGCCGAATCCGCCGTACATGCTGCTCGCTCGTACCGGGAAGGGATCGAGACGGATTTCCTCCGTGTACTGTACCCGCGCATCCCCGCCGATCTTCCGTGACGTTGTGCCTGTGCGTGCACGATTCGCTCGATTTTTCACCCTTACTAGTACCGGTAAAAAGATGAGCTAGTGGCATTAAAGATTTAACTAGAGCAATCACGTCCCGATCGATCAGTATGGATACTAGCAGTAGTAGCTGCCGTACCAGTTACGTCTCAGGTCAGATGCAGCCGCTGCCAACGTCGATCAGAGATTCAGAGAGACCTCCCATGCATCACTGAAACGGGCACTGCATCTCCAACGAGCCGATCCATCCGGTTTTAGCCTATCCGTTTTAATCTGGCCAAACGGACAGATAATCCGCGCACGTTTTAGTGAGACATACCAATCCGTTCGCCCGACACATTTGCACCCCAAAGGAAACCGATACGTTGGCGTGGACGGCGATCGTGTCCTCCTGTGTCTGCCTGCGTGCATTTTAGGTCCGCATGGAAGCGACCCAACGGTCTTCACCTCTGGCATCAAAGGAAGTACTCTGGCCACGCCGCCCGACGCTTGCGCTCCTACTCTGGTCATGCCGCCCGACGCGTGCGCTCCTATTCTGGCTCCGCTGCCTGCCGTTCATCAATGTCGGCGTTCCATTCTATGCACTGGCATCCAATGCTCCGGCCCTTTATAAGCAGGCAAACGCTGTCAATTTTCTTTCACCAACTCCCATCTTCCATTGCCCACCACCACCACCAACACAACATCACCGCAGCCATGGCCGGTAGTATAGGCTCGAGGGGAGGGCACCTAGGACGGCCTCAGGGCCGTGGCCGTGGGAGAGGCCGTGGCCGAGGCCGACGAGGACGAGGTAGCGGGAGATGCCAGAGTCATCCACCAGCGTCGCTGTCGCCGCCATCGTCGCCCGATCCGGTCGCCATCGACCTCTCTGGCTTCGAGTTTGGCGTGACCATCCACCAGGGCATGAGCTGGGACAGTCTGCGCATGGCCTAGAGGTTCGCCTCGATTGTCGACAGGCAAGAGCCCCACCATGTCGTCCAAGAGCCCCACCATGTCCTCATGCGCCTGTCTGGCGGCGCGACCGGCCTGTGGCCCGCGGAGGTGATGCTCGACGGCGAGGGGCAGATATTCCTCCATAACGGTTGTAGGAGCTCCGCCCACTCGCATGCCATCGACGTCGGGCACTTCATCGTCTTTAAGTACGACGGCCACTGCGACTTCAGCGTCAAGGTCTTTGATGAGACCATGTGCTGCCGCCACTATCACTCCCATAAGGACGACTAGGCGACGCCAAGACGAAGACGACGTAGTTTCTACTATGTTTTTATTATGTTTTTATTATGTTTTTATTTGCTCCAAACAAATATGCCAATATGTATGCAACAATGGAGAACTAAAATGCAAAATGATTTGGCTAGCTCCGAATCAAAGGGGTCGCCCCGCTACGCGCTGTGTCTGGGCTGATCGGACATCGCGACGCATCTAGTCTGCAAGCCGACCCAAACGCATAAAAACGGGCCGGTTGAGTCACTGATTTAGGTCGGCCCCTCTGAAGATGCTCTAATGCCATCTCCAACGCGGCGACCCATCCCACGCCCGCGCGTCCGGATGAGTCCAGACGGACAAAAACACGACCAACGCGGCGACGCACCGTAAATGCAGATGGTCGCGGCGTCCGGAACGACGCAAACCCGGCCCAAATCTGGGCCGGGTTTGCGTGGCCGCGGATGGCACGCGGCGTCCTCGCGTGTCCGTCTGGTCCGCGTGGCTGGCCCAGCTGTCGGTGCCCAGTCCTATTAAATGTGGACTGGGGGAGGGGGACGGTCCCTATCCAGTCCCCACTCTCCACTCCGGCCACACGCACGCGCGACCTAGAGCTTCCGCGCCGCCATGGCCCCGAAGCGGGAGTTCCTCCCGTCCGCGAACGAGCACGAGGCCGACAGCAGCCGGCGAATCGCGCCGGCGGCGTTCGACATGGGGCCGTCGGCTCCTCCCAGCCGCGACCGGATCTACGTCACCGTAGCGGTGGCGCAGATGTTCTGGGACGCCAGCGTCCCAATACTGTGGGGGGGACGTGCACCTCCCCCACGGCTGGCACCTGAGCCCAGATCGGGTTCCGGTGCCGCCCATCCCGGGCTCCGACCGCGCCCGCATCACGGAGATCTGGAGGCGCCGCACGCAGTGCGCGGCAGACCTCCAGGAGCACCCTGCATACGGCGACACAAGTACCAACTGGGACTTGTGGTTCGAGGTGGAGCACGATGCACGCGGCGCACGTGCTTCACGTCCGCGACGGCGCGGCCTCGCGCGTAGCCGTGCACGCCTGCTAGGCGGGCTGGCCGCTGCCCGGCGGCCTCTACATCGACGAGGCCGCGGCGGCGCCACAGGCCCAGCCCCAGCCGCAGCCCGAGCCCCAGGAGGAGGAGGACCCCGAACTGCAGGCAGCGCTCGCGGCGTCCCGCGAGCTCAGCGACCTCGAGGAGCTGGCCAAATGGCCGCACCTCGTCGAGACGTTGCGCGCCTCCGCGCTGGAGGAGATGGCCAGGAAGGCCCAGGAGGATGCTGATGTCTACGCGCGCTTCTATTCCTGTAGACAGTGTTGGGCCTCCAAGAGCAGAGGTTTGTAGAACAGCAGCAAGTTTCCCTTAAGTGAATCACCCAAGGTTTATCGAACTCAGGGAGGAAGAGGTCAAAGATATCCCTCTCGAGCAACCCCTGCAATCACGATACAAGAAGTCTCTTGTGTCCCCAACACACCTAATACACTTGTCAGATGTATAGGTGCACTAGTTCGGCGAAGAGATAGTAAAATACAAGTGGTATGAATGAATATGAGCAGTAGTAACGGCGGCAGAAAATAGCTTGCTGGCGTGCAGTTGATGGTGGTAATATTGCAGGAAGTAAAGATGCAGCAGAACAGTAAATAAGCGATGATTGCAGTGTTTGGAAACAAGGCCTAGGGATCATACTTTCACTAGTGGACACTCTCAACATTGATCACATAATAAAACCACTCTACACTCTCTTGTTGGATGATGAACACCATTAATTGTGTAGGGCTACAAGAGCACCTCAATGCCGGAGTTAACAAGCTCCACAACATTCGATGTTCATATTTAAATAACCTTAGAGTGCATGATAGACCAACGCAATTATACCGAGTACTAACATAGCATGCACACCGTCACCGACAGACTATGAAAGGAGGAATAGATCACATCAATACTATCATAGTAATAGTTAACTTCATAATCTACAAGAGATCACAATCATAAACTACGCCAAGTACTACATGATGCACACACTGTCACCATTACATCATGGAGGAGGAATAGAGTACTTTAATAACATCACTAGAGTAGCACATAGTAATAGTGATACAAAGCTCATCATATGAATCTCAATCATGTAAGGCAGCTCATGAGATCATTGTATTGAAGTACATGGGAGAGAGAGATTAACCACATAGCTACCGGTACAGCCCTTAGCCTCGATGGAGAACTACTCCCTCCTCATGGGAGACATCAGCGGTGATGAAGATGGCGGTGGTGTTGATGGAGATGCCTTCCGGGGGCACTTCCCCGTCCCGGCGGCGTGCCAGAACAGAGACTTCTGTCCCCCGAATCTTGGCTTCGCGATGGCGGCGGCTGCGTAACTTTTCTCGTCCCGTGGCTTATTCTTCTAGGGTTTTCGCGACGGAGACTTTATATAGGCGGAAAGGCAGCCTCGGAAGGGACCTGGGGAGCCCACACACTAGGGGGCGCGCCCCCCCTTGGCCGCGCCGCCACCACGTGTGGGGCCTCCCTGGCTCCCCTCTGGTCCCACTCTGGCTCTCTGGAAGCTTCCGGGAAAAATAAGGTTCTAGGCGTTGATTTCGTCCAATTCCGAGAATATTTCTTTACTAGGATTTCTGAAACCAAAAACAGCAGAAAACAGGAACTGGCACTTCGGCATCTTGTCAATAGGTTAGTTCCGGAAAATGCATAATAATGACATAAAGTGTGTATAAAACATGTGTGTATCATCATAAAAGTAGCATGGAACATAAGAAATTATAGATAAGTTGGAGACGTATCAGCATCCCCAAGCTTAGTTCCTACTCGTCCCCGAGTAGGTAAACGATAACAAAGATAATTTCTTAAGTGACATGCTATCATAATCTTGATTAATACTATTGTAAGCATATGAGATGAATGCAGCGATTCGAAGCAATGGTAAAGACAATGAGTAAACAACTGAACCATATAGCAAAGACTTTTCATGAATAGTACTTTCAAGACAATCATCAATAAGTCTTGCATAAGAGTTAACTCATAAAGCAATAAATTCAAAGTAAAGGCATTGAAGCAACACAAAGGAAGCTATAAGTTTCAGCAGTTGCTTTCAACTTTCAACATGCATATCTCATGGATAATTGTCAACACAAATAATATGATGAATGCAAATAAGCAAGTATGTAAGAATCAATGCACAGTTAACACAAGTGTTTGCTTCTAAGATGGAAGGAAGTAGGTAAACTGACTCAACATAAAAGTAAAAGAAAGGCCCTTCGCAGAGGGAAGCAGGGATAAATCATGTGCTAGAGCTTTTCAAGTTTTGAAATCATAAAGAGAGCATAAAAGTAAAGTTTTGAGAGGTGTTTGTTGTTGTCAACGAATGGTAGTGGGCACTCTAACCCCCTTGCCAGACAGACTTTAAAAGAGCGGCTACCATGAATTTTTTATGTTTGGGTGACACTCCTTCCAACCTTTGCTTTCACAAACCATGGCTAACCGAGTCCTCGGGTGCCTTCCAACAATCACATACCATGAAGGAGTGTCTGTTTATTTTAGTTTTATTTAGAGATGACACTCCTCCCCACCTTTGCTTTCTCAAGCCATGGCTAACCGAATCCTCGGGTGCCTTCCAACAATCACATACCATGGAGGAGTGTCTATTAAGGTTAATTAATTTGGGACTGAGAACCCCATTGCCAGCTCTTTTTGCATAATTATTGGATAAGCGGATGAAGCCACTAGTCCATTGGTGAAAGTTGCCCAACAAGATTGAAAGATAAACACCACATACTTCCTCATGAGCTATAAAACATTGACACAAATAAGAGATAATAAATTTTAAATTGTTTAAAGGTAGCACACAAAGTATTTACTTGAAATGGCAAAGAAATACCATGTAGTAGGTAGGTATGGTGGACACAGATGGCATAGTTTTTGGCTCAAGGATTTCGGATGCACGAGAAGTAATCCCTCTCAGTACAAGGCTTAGGCTAGCAAGGTTATTTGAAGCAAACACAAGTATGAACCGGTACAGCAAAACTTACATAAGAACATATTGCAAGCATTATAAGACTCTACACTGTCTTCCTTGTTGCTCAAACACTTTTACCAGAAAATATCTAGACCTTAGAGAGACCAATCATGCAAACCAAATGTCAACAAGCTCTACAGTATTTCTTCATTAATAGGTGCAAAGTACAAGAGCTTAAACATGATCTATATGAGCACAACAATTGCCAAGTATCAAATTATTCAAAACATTATACCAATTACCACATGTAGCATTTTGTGTTTCCAACCATATAACAATTAACGAAGCAGTTTCAACCTTCGCCATGAACATTAAAAGCTAAGAACACATGTGTTCATATGAACCAGCGGAGCGTTTCTCTCTCCCACACAAGCATTTATTCAGAGAATGAAAATAACAAAACCGAAAATAAAAACACACAGACGCTCCAAGTAAAGTACATAAGATGTGACGGAATAAAAATATAGTTTCAATAGAAGAAACCTGATAAATTGTTGATGAAGAAGGGGATGCCTTGGGCATCCCCAAGCTTAGATGCTTGAGTCTTCTTGAAATATGCAGGGATGAACCACGGGGCATCCCCAAGCTTAGACTTTTCACTCTTCTTAATCATATATCATCCTCCTCTCTTGACCCTTGAAAACTTCCTCCACACCAAACTCAAAACAAACTCATTAGAGGGTTAGTGCATAATCAAAAATTCACATGTTCAGAGGTAACACAATCATTCTTAACACTTCTGGACATTGCACAAAGCTACTGAAAGTTAATGGAACAAATAAATCCATCAAACATAGCAAAACAGGCAATGCGAAATAAAAGGCAGAATCTGTCATAACAGAACAGTACGTAAAGACGAATTTTTCTGGGGTACTTAACTTGCTCAGATGAAAATTCTCAAATTAAATTGAAGTTGCGTACATATCTGAGGATCACGCACGTAAATTGGCATATTTTTCCGAGTTACCTAAAGACGGGGTGACTCAATTTCGTGACAGTAAGAAATCTGTTTCTGCGCAGCAATCCAAATCTAGTATCAACTCTACTATCAAAGACTTTACTTGGCACAAAAATGCAATAAAATTATGATAAGGAGAGATTGCTACAGTAGTAACAACTTCCAAGACTCAAATATAAAACAAAATTGCTGTAGCAGAATAAAACATGGGTTATCTCCCAAGAAGTGCTTTCTTTATAGCCATTAAGATGGGCTCAGTAATTTTAATGATGCACTCGCAAGAAGTAAGAATTGAAGCAAAAGAGAGCATCAAAAAGCAAATTCAAACACATTTAAGTCTAACCCACTTCCTATGCATAGGAATCTGATACGTCTCAAACGTATCTATAATTTCTTATGTTCCATGCTACTTTTATGATGATACTCACATGTTTTATACACATTATATGTCATTATTATGCATTTTCTGGCACTAACCTATTAACGAGATGCCGAAGAGCCAGTTGCTGTTTTCTGCTGTTTTTGGTTTCAGAAATCCTAGTAAGGAAATATTCTCGGAATTGGACGAAATCAACGCCCAGGATCTTATTTTTCCACGAAGCTTCCAGAACGCCGAAAGGGAAACGAAGTGGGGCGATGATACGTCTCCGACGTATCAATAATTTCTTATGTTCCATGCCACATTATTGATGATATCTACATGTTTTATGCATACTTTATGTCATATTTATGCATTTTCCGGCACTAACCTATTAACAAGATGCCGAAGAGCCGATTCTTGTTTTCTGCTTGTTTTTGGTTTCAGAAATCCTAGTAAGGAAATATTCTCGGAATTGGACGAAATCAACGCCCGGGGGCCTATTTTCACACGAAGCACGTTGAAGGTTGATGGCGGCGGGATGTAGTGCGGCGCAACACCGTAGATTCCGCGCCAACGTGGAACCCGCACAACACAACCAAAGTACTTTGCCCCAACGAAACTAAGCTGAGGTTGTCAATCTCACCGGCTTGCCGTAACAAAGGATTAACCGTATTGTGTGGAAGATGATTGTTTGCGAGAAAACAAGAAAGAACAAGTATTGCAAGAGATTTGTATTTCAAGTATTAAAGAATGGACCGGGGTCCACAGCTCACTAGAGGTGTCTCTCCCATAAGATAAAAGCATGTTGGGTGAACAAATTACAACGGGCAATTGACAAATAGAGAGGGCATAACAATGCACATACATGATCATGATAAGTATAGTGAGATTTAATTGGGCATTACGACAAAGTACATAGACCGCCATCCAACCGCATCTATGCCTAAAAAGTCCACCTTCAGAGTTATCATCCGAACCCTTCCAAAGATTAAGTTGCAAAGCAACATGACAATTGCATTAAGTATGGTGCGTAATGTAATCAATAACTACATCCTTAGACATAGCATCAATGTTTTATCCCTAGTGGCAACAACGACATACACAACCTTAGAACTTTCTCGTCACCGTCCTGCATATCAATGCAGGCATGAACCCACTATCGAGCATAAATACTCCTCTTGGAGTTAAGAGCAAAAACTTGGCCGAGCCTCTACTAATAACGGAGAGCATGCAAGATCATAAACAACACATAGGTAATAACTTGATAATTAACATAACATGGTATTCTCTATCCATCGGATCCCGACAAACACAACATATAGTATTACAGTATAGATGATCTTGATCATGTTAGGCAGCTCACAAGATCCAACAATGAAGCACAATGAGGAGAAGACAACCATCTAGCTACCGCTATGGACCCATAGTCCAGGGGTGAACTACTCACTCATCACTCCGGAGGCGACCATGGCGGTGAAGAGTCCTCCCGGGAGATGAATCCCTCTCCGGCAGGTGCCGGAGGAGATCTCCGTAATCCCCCGAGATGGGATTGGCGGCGGCGGCGTTCTCGGAAGGTTTTCCGTATCGTGGCTCTTCGCACCGGGGTTTCGCGACGGAGGCTTTAAGTAGGCGGAAGGGCAACGTGGGGCCACACGAGGGCCCCACACCACAGTGCCGGCGCGGCCAAGGCCTCGGGCCGCGCCGCCTATGGTGGCGGCACCTCGTGGCCCCACTTCGACTCC
>NC_061514.1:100733491-100867026 GCF_022539505.1 Lolium rigidum | reverse complement strand
AACTACCATTATCCCTGTACAATATAGAAATTTATATGAAGAAATATAGAAAGGTTTAAAATGTTGAGTAAACATAAACAGTGGAGATTTTCCCTGACTCTACGATTCAAGCAAAATCTCGGGGGCTACTGACATAGGCATCCCAAATGGGCCTGCCGAAGATAGTACCCGGGGTTTACTGAAGGCCCACTACCCGAAGAATAAGAAGATTCGAGAGTCCAAGATATGTTAAGGAAAGTTAGAGTTGTAATAGGAAGTGCTATTTGTAATCTGGCGGGATGAGTTAGAAACCGTTCCGGACTCTGTAACTTGTACAAAACGAAACCCTCGGCTCCACCTATTATATAAAGGGGGAGTCGAGGGACGAAGAGATCATCGAATCATTGTTCACAAACCCTAGTTTTCATAATCGTCGAGTACTTTTCGGCTGAAACCTTCGAGATCTACTTGCCCTCTACTTCTAACTAAACCCTAGCCTATAACCCGTAGGCATTGAGAAGTTGATACCTTGTCATCTGGAGATATTACCAACCCTTTGACATTCATCACAAGATAAAATAAACTTCCTTGCATCTTTGAAGAGAGTTGGCCAATAAAAACCTGATTGTAGAACCTTTTGCGCGGTTCTATCTCCGGCGTGATGTCCTCCATAAGCACTACCATGACATTTACTCAATATCTCTTGTTGTTCATATTCGGGAACACACCTTCGCAGAATACCATCCACTCCTTCTTTATATAAGTGTGGGTCATCCCAGAAATAATGCCTCAAGTCATAAAAGAATTTCCTCCTCTGCTGAGTTGAAAAGGTTGGAGGCAAGTACTTGGAAACAATAAAGTTAGCATAATCAGCATACCAAGGACTGTCTCGCGAGCTCACCTTTATTACAGCCAATTGTTCATTTGGAAAACTATCATTAACAAGAACAGGATCATAAGCAATATTTTCCAATCTAGACAAATTATCAGCAACAGGATTATCAGCACCTTTCCTATCTACAATATGTAAATCAAATTCTTGCAAAAGAAGTACCCATCTGATAAGCCTTGGCTTAGCATCTTTCTTTGTCATAAGGTATCTAATTGCAGCATGATCAGTATGAATCGTAACTTTTGAATCAACAATATAAGATCTAAATTTGTCACAAGCAAAGACTACAGCTAATAATTCTTTTTCAGTTGTAGCATAATTTCTTTGAGCAGCATCAAGAGTTTTACTAGCATAATGAATAACATTTAATTTTTTATCTACTCGCTGTCCAAGAACAGCGCCTACAGCAAAATCACTAGCATCACACATAATCTCAAAAGGCAAATTCCAATCGGGAGGTTCAACTACAGGAGCAGTTGTTAAGGCTTTCTTTAGAGTTTCAAAAGCTTCCTTACAATCATCATCAAAAACAAAAGGTACATCTTTTTGAAGAAGATTAGTAAGAGGCTTTGAAATCTTGGAGAAATCTTTAATAAATCTCCTATAAAACCCAAGCATGACCAAGAACACTACGAATACCTTTAACATCCCTCGGATAGGGCATCTTCTCAATGGCTTCAACTTTAGCTCTATCAACTTCAATAACTCTCTCAGAAATTTTATGTCCCAATACAATTCCTTCATTAACCATAAAGTGGCATTTCTCCCAATTAAGAACAAGGTTAGTTTCTTCACATCTCTGCAAAACTTTATCAAGGTTTCGCAAGCAACTATCAAAAGAATTCCCATAGACGGAAAAATCATCCATGAATACTTCCACAATACTCTCACAAAAGCCATGAAAAATAGCGGACATGCATCTTTGAAAAGTAGCAGGAGCATTACATAAACCAAAAGGCATACGCCTATAAGCATAAGTTCCATAGGGACAAGTAAAAGTGGTTTTCTCTTGATCTTTAGTTTTAACAACAATTTGTGAAAACCCAGAATAACCATCAAGAAAACAAAAATGAGTATTTTTAGACAACCTTTCTAGCATTTGATCAATAAATGGTAAAGGGTAATGATCTTTCTTAGTAACCTTATTAACTTTTCGATAATCAATGCACATTCTATACCCTACAACTACTCTTTGAGGGATGAGCTCATCATTATCATTAGGCACAACAGTCATTCCTCCTTTCTTAGGAACGCAATGCACAGGACTAACCCATCTACTATCGGCAATAGGATATATAATACCAGCTTCAAGAAGTCGTAATACCTCATTTCTTACCACATCCTTCATCTTAGGAATTAGACGACGCTGAGGTTCAACAACGAGGCTTCGCATCATCTTCCATATTAATGGCGTGTTGGCAAATAGAGGGAGAAATCCCCTTCAAGTCATCAAGAGTATAGCCAATAGCACCTCGGTGTTTCTTCAATATTTGCAATAATCTTTCTTCTTCAAACTCTGTAAGCTTAGAACTAATAATAACAGGATATATTTTCTTATCATCAATATGAGCATATTTAAGATTATCGGGCAAAGGCTTTAAATCAAAAACAGGATCTTCCTTTGGTGGCGGTGTTGTACCCAAATCTTCCACCGGTAAATCATGCTTGAGAATAGGTTGGCGAAGAAAAATCTCCTCAAGCTCATCTCTTTCTTTCCTAAAAACTTCACTCTCGCTATTCTCCAAATGTTGCTTTGCAAAGGATTATTAGGAACAAGAACAATAGATGCACTACTGCTCCATTTTAAAATCATCACTAGGCAAATCAGCTTTATAAGGAGTTTTGGTAAATTTAGAGAAGTTAAACTCATAAGATTCACCAGCAAATTTAGTCAAAATTTTCTCTTTCTTGCAATCTATAATAGCTCCACAAGTATTTAGAAAAGGTCTACCAAAAATGATAGGACAATAATCACTAGCAGCGAGAACCAAGTACCAAAAAGTCGGCGGGATATTTAATCTTACCACATAGAACTTCCACATCTCGAACAATACCAATTGGAGAAATAGTTTCTCTATTAGCCAGCTGAATAACCACATCAATATCTTCAAGTTCACAAGAATCAATTTCGTGCATAATCTCCGTGTAAAGCTCATAAGGTATAGCACTAACACTTGCACCAATATCACATAAACCATAATAGCAATGATCACCAATTCTAACGAGATAGCATAGGAACACTAACTTGTTTGGGTTTATTAGGATGTGAAACAATATTAGAAGCATCTTCACAGAAAATAATATGACCATCCTCCACATTTTCGAGTCACAAGATCTTTAACTATTGCAACAACGAGGTTCAACTTTTATTTGTTCTTCGGGTTCTATAGGTTTCTTTTCACTTTTATGAACCGCACTATTTATAACGAGTACTCCTTCATTTTAGCAGGAAAAGGAGTTTTTTCAATATAAGCTTCGGGAATAACATGATCAGCGAGTTTCAACTACAACACATTTATTAATAGATGAATCAATTTTATCTTTATACGGTTCATGATACTTGTCAAAATTCTTCTTAGGCAATTCATAATGAGAGGCAAAAGCTTTATAAAGATTTGCAGCAACTTGAGAATCAAGACCATATGTAGCACTCATATTACGAAATTTATCGGTATCCATAAAAGCTTCAATGCATTTATAATCATAAATTATACCTGATTCTCTATCCTTGTCGTTCTCCCAACCTTCGGTATTTTCTTGGATCCGATCAAGAAGGTCCCTTTTAAACTCTTCTTTGTTGCGTGTAAATGATCCGAGAACAAGAAGTATCCGGCAAGGTCTTGTCTTGAAAAGAAAGTCTTGCATAGAAATTATCAATAATAACATTACCAGGAAGCTCATGAATGGGGCATTTGAGCATTAAAGACTTCAATCTCCCCCAAGCTTGGGCAATACTTTCTCCATCATGAGGCCAGAAATTATATATGCGGTTCCGATCTTTGTGAATTTCACTTGGAGGATAAAATTTGGAATAAAATAAAGGCACAATGTCCTCCCAATCAAGAGAATCACCATTCTTCGACAATTTATACCAATGCGCCGCTTTACCAGACAGCGATATAGAGAATAGTTTCTTTCTAACTTCATTCATAGCAATACCTGCACATTTGAATAACCCGCATAATTCATGCAAAAACAGTAAATGATCACCGGGATGGACAGTTCCATCCCCTTCATAGCGGTTATCCATAACACGTTCAATAATTTTCATAGGTATTTTATATGGTATTACTTCCTCACCTGGCGCCTCATCCACTACCGTTGCGGTAGTAGTAGATTTCCCAAATAGAAATTGAAGAGAAGATCTCTCCATAATGACTTATAGCGAGCGAGCGAGAAATAAAATCAGCACAAACGAGTAAAGGTTTTCCTTACCAATTCCACTTACCAATAGCGCTTCACTCCCCGGCAACGGCGCCGGAAAATAGTCTTGATGACCCACAAGTATAGGGGGTGTATCGTAGTACTTTCGATAAATAAGAGTGTCGAACCCAACGAGGAGCGAGAAGGTGTTGACAAGCGGTTTCGATGAAGGATTCACTGTAAATGCTCACGAGACAAGTATTCGGGGGTTTTGATGTAACGGATGAACAAAGTACAAGTAAGTAAAATGCGAGAGAAATAATTGCAGCGAGTGGCCCAATCCTTTTTAGCACAAAGGACAAGCCGGTTTGTTTACTTATAATGACCAAACGTTCTCGAGGACACACGGGATTTTAGTCTAGTGCTTTCGCTACATATAGCTGATTAATCTTCATTGTTTTGATAAGTGTTGTGTGGGTGAACCTATGCTAATGTACCGCCCTTCCTAGGACTAATACATACTTGTGATTATACCCCTTGCAAGCATCCGCAACTACAAGAAAGTAATTAAGATAAATCTAACCACAGCCTTAAACTCTGAGATCATGCGATCCCTCCTGCATCGATATACCAACGGGGGCTTAGGTTTCTGTCACTCCGGCAACCCCGCAATTGGCAAACGAGTACAAGATGCATTCCCCTAGGCCCATAAATGGTGAAGTATCGTGTAGTCGACGTTCACACGACACCACTAGAAGAATGACACCACAACTTAAATATCATAACATTGAATATTACTCAACCATAATTCACTACTAACATTTAGACTTCACCCATGTCCTCAAGAACTAAGCGAACTACTCACGAGACATCATATGGAACATGATCAGAGGTGATATGATGATGAATAACAATCTGAACATAAACCTTGGTTCAATGGTTTCACTCAATAGCATCAATAACAAGTAGAAATCAATACCGGGAGAGTTTCCCCTATCAAACAATCAAGATCAAACCCAAATTGCTACGGCGGTGACGATGTCCAGCGGTGGAGACGGCGGTGATGATGGTGGAGATGATGGTGATGGTGATGGAGATGATGTCCAGCTCGATGGCGGTGACGATGGCGTCGATTTCCCCCTCCGGGAGGGAATTTCCCCGGCGGATTCCTGCCCGCCGGAGAGCTCTTTTCTCTCTGGTGTTCTCCGCCCCGCAGGGGCGGCTGTGGCTCTTCGCGACGTACCCTCTGGAGCTTAGGTTTTCGGGACGAAGGGTTTCGCGAAGAAAAGGAGGCGAAAGGGGCTGTGGGGCCCCCACACCACAAGGTGGCGCGGCCAGGCCATGGGCCGCGCCGGCCTGTGGTCTGGGCCCACCTTGGGTCTTCTCAGCTCCCCCTTCTGGCTCTCTCCGTCATCTGGAAAAATAGGATTTTTGGTGTAATTTCCTTCCACAGTCGATCTTCCGAAATATTGCATCCTGACGGTGCTTTTTCCAGCAGAATCCTGGCTCCGGTGCGCGATCTCCAAATAATCATGAAACATGCAAAATAGATGAAATAACATCAGTATTGTGTCCCAATATGAAATATATCAATGAATAACAGCAAATTATGATATAAAATAGTGATGCAAATTGGACGTATCAAAACCTTGACCCGCTATTTTGCCTGTTGTTCCGAGAATCATCTCTATTGTTGCCTTGCTGCTCATTACTCCTTTGATAGTTGTTTCCTCCATTGTTTCCTCGAAACCCGGCCGATATTTGGCCAGGGGCATCATAACTCGAGAACTGTCGAGGAAATCGGCGCCTATTTTGAAAATTTCGACTGCGGTCCTCCTCTGGTGACCTGTGTCGTTTATTATGCACTGCATCTTCGCCATCTGCCCATCTGTTTGCTATTTCCATTAATGCTGATATTGTCTTTGGGTTCGTTCTTCCCAAATCCTCCACAAAATCTCCTCGTCGCACTCCTGCTACAAACGCATCTATCGCTCTCTCGTCAGATATATTTTCTGCCGATTTTTTGATGATGTTCCACCTCTTAATGTACTTCCTCATTGATTCGTCATGCTTTTGTCGACACGACCTCAACTCCTCTATTGTCGCAGGTTTTTTGCAGGTTGATCGGAAGTTTTTAACAAACACATCCTCAAAACTGTCCCAGCTGTCGATGGAGCCTGGAGGAAGCTTCTTTATCCACGATCTGGCGGCTCCGCTCAGATGTATTTGAATACTCTGCATGGCTGTTGCTCTGGTTCCACCTATCAATTTTACCGTCTCGAGGTAATCGACTAGCCAATCCTCGGGATCTTGCAGGCCATCGAATTTCTTGAAACTATCGGGTAACTTGAATCCTGATGGAACTCGAGTTTTTCGGACCCGTCCTGTGAAACACGGGAGTCCACACATATCCTCTTCAGCAAGTTCTGGTGATCGCCGATGTTCTCTTCTATCTTGCCGCGCTCTATCTACCCTAGCCTGAGTCGCCGTATCTCTGACTCCACTTGCTCTTGGTGGATCTTGCACTGCTGCAGTAGGTCTCGGGCTATTTTGTCTTGCAGTTCCTTCGGGAGGTGTGGCTGCGAACGCTGCTCCCATGGCTCCACATCCTGCCATGGCCATGTTATACAACGCTTCTCTTGGGTCCCCGGGAGGTGGCCTGGACGCTAAGATGAAAGCTTGCGTTGCCATGTATCCTGCTTCTGGTGTTTTCGGGATGATATTCCCGCTCGTGTCGATTGACATAAAAGACATATCGAGGTTTTGAATGAAAGTCTCTCTTTCAGCCTCAGGTATATTTTGCAGCCGAGATCTTGCCCTCCTTCGACCTTCTCTGTGGCTATCTCCCGAAGTTCCTGATTGTCGACTTAACTCCGCTCTTCGCCTACTTGATGCGGAGGCTGCCTCCTTTCTTCTGTTCAGAGGAGCTGTCTCTTTTTCCAATTCTCTTCCTCTTCGAGCAAGCCTATATTGGTAAGCCTGCAATTCTTCAAATGTAGCAGTTGTCGCCATTGGTTCTGAACCGTCCATAGCTCTTGCGGCTCTATCCCATGCTGCTTGTGGGAGTTGAACCCTAATACGTGGTGTAGGCCCGACATATTTATTGCCCAAACCTCGCCTTAGGTCAGAGGGATCGACATATGGATTTCCCAATTCGTCGAAAGCCTCTGATGTCTCCTCCTGATCGCGACTTGCTTCTCCGATGGCGTAGATCTGATGATATTTTGAATTCTGAACCTTGCTTGGTTTGGTGACACCATCATAGAGATTGGTGAAGACCTTTCCAATAGTGATGGATTTGTCGATGAAGTCGAAGCTGTTGGTGTCGCTCGAGTCATCGCTTATATAGGAGTCCGCGGATGACTCGAAGGATATGTCACTGAAGATCTTGGCGAGTTTCTCGCTTGCCTTGGTGCTGATGAAGCATGGCGACGAAATTTCCTCGTCGCCTGACTCGATGGATGATGCTGAGCTCGAAAAATCAGGATCAACCGCCGATAGTCCCGACGAGATCGGAACTTCGAGACGATATGCTCCTTCTTTCTCGACGCGGAAGTGAAACTTTCCGAACGTCATCTCCATGGGCTCCTCCAGATACGCATATGCATCCAAACGGGAGGGCGGGTGAGGAACAAAATCAACGAGACCAGTTTCGATATGTTTACCTCTGTCCATGATGTTGCTTGCTACCGACGAAGTCGACGATCTTGAACGTGCCATCGAGATCAGCTCCTTGTCGCCTCTAAATCCCACAGACGGCGCCAATTGACAAGGTATTAACTTGTCAATGCCTACAAGTAGTAGACTAGGGTTTCGTTGGATGTAGAGGGCAAGTAGATCTCGAAGGTTTCAGCCGAAAAGTACTCGACAATGTAAAAACTAGGGTTTGTGAGACAATGATTCGATGATTTCTTTGTCCCTGGACTCCCCCTATATAGGAGGTGGAGCCGAGGGATTCGTGATACACAAGTTTACAGAGTCCGAGAGGGTTTCTAACCCATCTCGCAAGATTACAAACAATGACTCCTATTACAACTCTAGCTTTCCTTAATAGTATCTTGGGCTTCCGAATCTTCTTATCCTTCGGGTCGTGGGCCTTCAGTAAACCCCGGGTACCATCTTCGGCAGGCCCATTGGGGATGCCTATGTCACCGGGTTAGGGACAGACACCTTCTTCTTGTTTTCATCTTCATCCTCTAGATTCTCGGGCGGGACAGGGTCGGTTCCCTCAAGGAGAGCCATGACACGAGCACCACGCAATGTGGGCAGGACCTGAGTTTGCCAGTACACAAAGTTCTCGCGAGTGAGCTTCATGGCGGGCGGCACACCAATGGGAGACAACCCGGACGGTGTCGAGGAGGAAGCCATGGGCGGAGAGAGGAACAACAACGAGCGACGAGCACGGGAAAAAAATTCTGGCGATCGAAATCGATCGAGGAACAGAGGTCCAGAGGTCCAGAGGTCATGGCTTCCTGGTCGTGATCTAGGGTTGTCTAGGATTGTATGAAAAAGGGAAAAATGAAGCAGGGAAGTGATACGTCCCAAACGTATCTATAATTTCTTATGTTCCATGCTACTTTTATGATGATACTCACATGTTTTATACACATTATATGTCATTATTATGCATTTTCCGGCACTAACCTATTGACGAGATGCCGAAAAGCCGATTCTTTGTTTTCTGCTGTTTTTGGTTTCAGAAATCCTAGTAAGGAAATATTCTCGGAATTGGACGAAATCAACGCCCAGGGTCCTATTTTTCCACGAAGCTTCCAGAAGACCGAAGAGGATACGAAGTGGGGCCACGAGGTGGCCACACACTAGGGCGGCGCGGCCTGGGCCTTGGCCGCGCGGCCCTGTTGTGTGGGGCCCCCGTGGCGCCTCTTGACCTGCCCTTCCGCCTACTTAAAGCCTTCGTCGCGAAACCCCCAGTACCGAGAGCCACGATACGGAAAACCTTCCAGAGACGCCGCCGCCGCCAATCCCATCTCGGGGATTCGGGAGATCGCCTCCGGCACCCTGCCGAAGAGGGGAATCATCTCCCGGAGGTCTCTTCATCGCCATGATCGCCTCCGGATCGATGTGTGAGTAGTTCACCCCTGGACTATGGGTCCATAGCAGTAGCTAGATGGTTGTCTTCTCCTCATTGTGCTATCATGTTAGATCTTGTGAGCTGCCTATCATGATCAAGATCATCTATTTGTAATCCTTCATGTTGTGTTTGTTGGGATCCGATGAATATTGAATACTATGTCAAGTTGATTATCAATCTATCATATATGTTATTTATGTTCTTGCATGCTCTCCGTTGCTAGTAGAGGCTCTGGCCAAGTTGATACTTGTGACTCCAAGAGGGAGTATTTATGCTCGATAGTGGGTTCATGCCTCCATTAAATCCGGGACGAGTGACGGAAAGTTCTAAGGTTGTGGATGTGCTTGTTGCTACTAGGGATAAAACATCGATGCTTTGTCTAAGGATATTTGTGTTGATTACATTACGCACCATACTTAATGCAATTGTCCGTTGTTTACAACTTAATACTGGAAGGGGTTCGGATGATAACTCTGAAGGTGGACTTTTTAGGCATAGATGCATGCTTGGATAGCGGTCTATGTACTTTGTCGTAATGCCCTGATTAAATCTCATAGTACTCATCATGATATATGTATGTGCATTGTTATGCCTTCTTTATTTGTCAATTGCCCAAGCTGTAATTTGTTCACCCAACATCTGTTATCTTATGGGAGAGACACCACTAGTGATTTGTGGACCCCGGTCCTATTCTTTACATCTGAAATACAATCTGCTGCAATTGTTCTTTACTGTTCTTCGCAAACAACCATCATCATCCACACTATACATCTAATCCTTTGTTTACAGCAAGCCGGTGAGATTGACAACCTCGTTGTTACGTTGGGGCAAAGTTCTGTGATTGTGTTGTGCGGGTTCCACGTTCGCGCCGGAATCCCCGGTGTTGCGCCGCACTACACTCCGCCACCAACAACCTTCAACGTGCTTCTTGGCTCCTCCTGGTTCGATAAACCTTGGTTTCTTTACGAGGGAAAACTTGCTACTGTGCGCATCACACCTTCCTCTTGGGGTTCCCAACGGACGTGTCAACTACACGCATCAAGCACTTTTTCGGCGCCGTTGTCAGGGAGATCAAGACACGCTGCAAGGGGAGTCTCCACTTCCAATCTCTTTACTTTGTTTTTGTCTTGCTTTACTTTATTTACTACTTTGTTTGCTGCACTTATAACAAAACACAAAAAAATTAGTTGCTAGTTTTACTTTATTTACTTGTCTTGTTCTCTATATTAAAAACACAAAAAAATTAGTTACTTGCATTTTTACTTCTGTTATCATGTCTAGCTCTGCACCTGTTACTTCTTCACCTGAGGAATTAGTCTTCACTTTTAAACAAGGGGATGAGGAGAGTTTTAAAGATGCTTGGTCCAAAATTTTTGATTCTTATCGTAAAGCTGAACCTCAAATGACTCTAAGTTTGCTCCTTAGTAATTTTTATTTTGGGCTTATGATTCGCTATAGATATGCCTTGGATGCTTGTAGTGGGAGGAGATTTCCTTCATTGCGACGGTGATCAAGCTTTTAATGCCATAAAAAAATTAGTTGCATCACATAGTTCAGCTAATAACTTTGATTCAGCTCTTATTAGCATCTATAATAGATTAAACACTCTTGAGACAAGTGCATCTTGGTTGAAAGAAAATTATAGTTATGTTCGTAACCGTCTTGATCAAGTTTTAGTGAACTCTGAACCTTCAACATGGGACCCTACTATTAAAGTTGTTATTGGTGGTGAAACTTTTCATGCCAATTGTGATATTATGTCTGAATTTTGCCTTATGCCTAAGAGTATTTATGAATCTTTGACACTTTGGGGACTCGTTGAAGGGGGAGAAGGAATAACTCTTATTGATAACTCTATTATAATTCCTAAGGGAATAGCCGAGGGTGTGCATACAACCATTCTTGGAAGAACAGTATCCACTGATTATCTTGTTATTGAATGTGTAGGAACAGGACAAATCACACTCGGAAGATCCTCGCTGAAACTATTGGGAGCAGTCATAAATGTGGGAGAAGGCACCCTAAAATTCACCTCTACACCGGGAGGTAGACATGTATTCCCTAAATCAAAGGGTAAGAAAAAGAATAAGAAAGGTGGGCGCAATGCCCGAGGTAATGCTTCATCTCTTGATAACACTTGATACACACTTTCTGCGCCTAGGCTGAAGGCGTTAAAGAAAAGCGCTTATGGGAGACAACCCATTATTTTACTTCTGCACTTTCTTTTATATTTGAGTCTTGGAAGTTGTTTACTACTGTAGCAACCTCTCCTTATCTTTATTTTATTGCATTGTTGTGCCAAGTAAAGTCTTTGATAGTAAAGCCAATACTAGATTTGGATTGCTGCGCAGGAACAGATTTCTTGCTGTCACGAATTTGGGCAGTAGTCCCTGTAGAAAAATCAAAAACATCTGCCAATTTACGTGCGTGATCCTCAGATATGTACGCAACTTTCATTAAATTTGGGCATTTTCATCTGAGCAAGTCTGGTGCCACTTTAAAATTCGTCTTTACGAACTGTTCTGTTTTGACAGATTCTGCCTTTTATTTCGCATTGCCTGTTTTGCTATGTTGGATGGATTTCTTTGTTCCATTAACTTTCAGTAGCTTTGTGCAATGTCCAGAAGTGTTAAGAATGATTATGTCACCTCTGAATATATGAATTATGCATTGACCCTCTAATGAGTTTGTTTCGAGTTTGGTGTGGAGGAAGTTTTCAAGGGTCAAGAGAGGAGGATGATACAATATGATCAAGAAGAGTGAAAAGTCAAAGCTTGGGGATGCCCCGTGGTTCATCCCTGCATATTTTAAGAAGACTCAAGCGTCTAAGCTTGGGGATGCCCAAGGCATCCCTTCTTCATCGACAACTTATGAGGTTCCTCTAGTGAAACTATATTTTTATTCCGTCACATCTTATGTGCTTTACTTGGAGCGTCTGTTTGTTTTTATTTTTGTTTTGTTTGAATAAAATCGGATCCTAGCATTCTTTGTTTGGGAGAGAGACACGCTCCGCTGTTTCGTATGAACACATATGTTCTTAGCTTCATCTTTAATGTTCATTGCGAAATTTGAACTACTTCATTCATTGTTATATGGTTGGAAACGGAAAATGCCGCATGTGGTAAATGGTTTAATGTCTTGAATAATGTGATACTTGGCAATTGTTGTGCTCATATAGATCTTGTTTAAGCTCTTGCATCATGTACCTTGTACTCATTAATGAATAACTACATAGAGCTTGTTAAAATTTGGTTTGCATGATTGATCTCTAGAGTCTAGATATTTTACGGTTGAGGTGTTTGAACAACAAGGAGACAATATAAAGTCTTATAATAGTTACAATATGTTCATATGTGAGCTTTGCTGCACCTTTTATACTTGAGTTTGCTTCAAACAACCTTGCTAGCCTAGCCTTGTATTGAGAGGAATTCTTCTCGTGCATCCAAATCCTTGAGCCAATAACCATGCCATTTGTGTCCACCATACCTACCTACCACATGGTATTTCTCCGCCATTCCAAAGTAAATTACTTGAGTGCTACCTTTAAAATTTCTATTCTTTACCTTTGCAATATATAGCTCATGGGACAAATAGCCTTAAAAACTATCGTGGTGAAGAATATGTACTTATGTGTCTTATTTCTTAATAAGTTGCTTGTTGAGCGGTAACCATGTTTTCTGGGACGCCATCAACTCTTTTACCTTTGTTGAAAATCATGTGAGTTGCTATGCATGTTCGTCTTGTATGAAGTAAGGGCGGTTCTCACAATCAAATGGTTTGAGTATGCATACTGTTAGAGAAGAACATTGGGCCGCTAACTAAAGCCATGATTCATGGTGGAAGTTTCAGTGTGGACAACTAATCCTCAATCTCTTATGAGAATATTAACTGTTGTTGAATGCTTATGCATTAAAGAGGAGTCCATTATCCGTTGTCTATGTTGTCCCGGTATGGATGTCTAAGTTGAGAATAATCAAAAGCGAGAAATCCAATGCGAGCTTTCTCCTTAGACCTTTGTACAGGCGGCATAGAGGTACCCCTTTGTGACACTTGGTTGAAACATATGCTATGCAATGATAATCCGTGTTAATCCAAGCTAATTAGGACAAGGTGCGAGCACTATTAGTATACTATGCATGAGGCTTGCAACTTATAAGATGTCTTATACATAACACATATGCTTTATTACTACCGTTGACAAAATTGTTTCTTGTTTTCAAAATGAAAAGCTCTAGCACAAATATAGTAATCAATGCTTCCCTCTGCGAAGGGCCTATCTTTTACTTTATTGTTGAGTCTGTTTGCCTATTCTTTCTATCTTAGAAGCAAACACTTGTGTCAACTGTGTGCATTGATTCTTACATGTTTACTTATTGCACTTGTTATATTACTTTGTGTTGACAATTATCCATGAGATATATATGTTGAAGTTGAAAGCAACCGCTGAAACTTATATCTTCCTTTATGTTGCTTCAATGCTTTTACTTTGAATCTTATTGCTTTATGAGTAACTCTTATGCAAGTCTTATTGATGCTTGTCTTGAAAGTATTATTCATGAAAAGTCTTTGCTATATGATTCATTAGTTTACTCATTATCTTCATCATTGCTTCGAATCGCTGCATTCATCTCATATGCTTTACAATAGTATGATCAAGATTATGATAGCATGTCACTTCAGAAATTATCTTTGTTATCGTTTACCTACTCGAGGGCGAGTAGGAACTAAGCTTAGGGATGCTTGATACGTCCCAAACGTATCTATAATTTCTTATGTTCCATGCTACTTTTATGATGATACTCACATGTTTTATACACTTTATATGTCATTATTATGCATTTTCCGGCACTAACCTATTGACGAGATGCCGAAGAGCCGATTCTTGTTTTACTGCTGTTTTTGGTTTCAGAAATCCTAGTAAGGAAATATTCTCGGAATTGGACGAAATCAACGCCCGGGGTCCTATTTTTGCACGAAGCTTCCGGAAGTCCGAGGAGAGACGAAGTGGGGCCACGAGGTGGCCGCCACACTAGGGCGGCGCGGCCAGGCAAGGGCCGCGCGGCCCTGTTGTGTGGGGCCCCCGTGGCGCCTCTTGACCTGCCCTTCCGCCTACTTAAAGCCTGCGTCGCGAAACCCCCGATGCCGAGAGCCACGATACGGAAAACCTTCCGGAGACGCCGCCGCCGCCAATCCCATCTCGGGGGATTCGGGAGATCGCCTCCGGCACCACTGCCGGAGAGGGGAATCATCTCCCGGAGGTCTCTTCATCGCCATGATCGCCTCCGGATCGATGTGTGAGTAGTTCACCCCTGGACTATGGGTCCATAGCAGTAGCTAGATGGTTGTCTTCTCCTCATTGTGCTATCATGTTAGATCTTGTGAGCTGCCTATCATGATCAAGATCATCTATTTGTAATCCTTCATGTTGTGTTTGTTGGGATCCGATGAATATTGAATACTATGTCAAGTTGATTATCAATCTATCATATATGTTATTTATGTTCTTGCATGCTCTCCGTTGCTAGTAGAGGCTCTGGCCAAGTTGATATTTGTGACTCCAAGAGGGAGTATTTATGCTCGATAGTGGGTTCATGCCTCCATTAAATGCGGGACGATGACGAGAAAGTTCTAAGGTTGTGGATGTCTTGTTGCTACTAGGGATAAAACATCGATGCTTTGTCTAAGGATATTTGTATTGATTACATTACGCACCATACTTAATGCAATTGTCTGTTGTTTACAACTTAATGCTGAAGGGGTTCGGATGATAACTCTGAAGGTGGACTTTTTAGGCATAGATGCATGCTTGGATAGCGGTCTATGTACTTTGTCGTAATGCACTGATTAAATCTCATAGTACTCATCATGATATATGTATGTGCATTGTTATGCCTTCTTTATTTGTCAATTGCCCAACTGTAATTTGTTCACCCAACATCTGCTATCTTATGGGAGAGACACCACTAGTGATCTGTGGACCCCGGTCCTATTCTTTACATCTGAAATACAATCTGCTGCAATTGTTCTTTACTGTTCTTCGCAAACAACCTTCATCATCCACACTATACATCTAATCCTTTGTTTACAGCAAGCCGGTGAGATTGACAACCTCGCTGTTACGTTGGGGCAAAGTTCTGTGATTGTGTTGTGCAGGTTCCACGTCGGCGCCGGAATCCCTGGTGTTGCGCCGCACTACACTCCGCCACCAATCACCTTCAACGTGCTTCTTGGCTCCTCCTGGTTCGATAAACCTTGGTTTCTTTCTGAGGAAAAACTTGCTACTGTGCGCATCACACCTTCCTCTTGGGGTTCCCAACGGACGTGTCAACTACACGCATCAGGAAGGAGGAAGAGACCGTCGTTCTGGTGTAATTTGGAGGGCAAGATTGTGGGGAACCGGTGGCGGCCATGTAAGGACCGGCGGTGGCGGCAGGCTAGACGAGCGGAAGAGAGAGGAGGCTCGATACCATGTTGAAGTTGTGAATAGTGGGTGGAACGTCGTGTCGTTTCGGACCGACGGTTGCGTGTTTATATGTGTGAGGAAAAACCCCTCACGTGATGTACAGAGAAGATACGGGTACGGTGGTGTACTACACCATACGTATACGTATTAGGATACAACTCTAAAATACGTCCAACTGCACCGAAAGTCCTTTCCAATCCCATCATATCCGAATTGAAAATATTCATTGCCAACCCATCTGTGGAGACCCACGACGCGTCAGCTGGCGGCTAGTAGGAGGCTCAGGTTTCTTATTGACTTGAGCATTCGTGAAGTCTTGCGTATATTGCGTATATAGTGGAAATCTTGTTTAGACTAGTCATAATGGGAGTATCTTATAGTAGTATCATGCATAAGATACTAGTGTATGATACTATGTTTACAATGCATAGTATCATGTAGTAGTATCATATGTTACATGTATTTAATGATTTGTAGTATCATAGTGTGTACAACTTTTGTTTGGCATTAATTTTTCTTATTCTACGTGCTATGATACAGTATCTACCTATGATACCACTATCATCTCTTTCATCATTAATTGATGTGACACATCAGCTTTTTGCATGCATGTAGTGTATGATACTAGCTATGATACTCCTATTGTGAGTAGTCTTATCCCAAAATATTGTCCCAACTCCCAAGTAAAAAAATAATGGAAAGCGTTTTTTTAATGGCAAGTTGTGCGCCAGACAATTTTTGTAACCACTAGTAGTTGTAGAAAGACTAACAGCAAACGGTTGACATTTTGAACTACTAGCTAGGAAGCATCCACCAATCACCACCTTATTTTTGTCCAATCACATGCTAGTACACGAGCAAGTTCGATGGATACCACAATATGCTCTGTCCTGGTCGTCTTCAAAGTCTTGTTGAGTCTCGTGGCGATTTTTTTAAAATAATACACTTTTTAATATTAATTCCAGAAATAATATTCATTTGTAGGAAATTTCAGAAATAATACACCGTCGGGCTGGTGGAACCCGAATTTCTAAAATCGGGTTTGGGAAACCCGAATTCCCAAAGTCGGGTTGGGCAACACCAATTTCTTCAATAGCTGTGGTGCGCCAGAACAACAAACAAAAACTCGGGGTTTAAGAACCCGATTTTAGTGAATCGGGCTGGATGAACCCGATTTCGAATGATCGGGACGGGTGAACCCGATTTTGAGTATTCGGGCTTATTGAAACCGAGCAGCAATTTTTCCCGCTTTTTTGCGTTCACACAGTTTCCCCCCGCCCTTGCCGCCACCCTTCCAGCCACTCCTTCCCGCCACCCTTCCCGCCACTCCTTCCCGCCACCATCTCCCGCCAATTGTATCCCGCCAATCGGTTTCGCCACCATTTCCCGCTATATTTTCCCGCCCTGGTGTCAAATTTTAGCCTATAAAAGCAGGCAGCGCTACTCTGGATTGCACAAGTTCTTGTATCTCTATCTTTGTGCTGCTTGCTCACTCTTAGCCATCATGAGTGTGCCGTGCTCTGACCAGGAGTTTAGGCCGGTGAAGGCGAAGGCTGCAAGTTTACCCCCGGGTGTGACTGCGGAGCGTTGTTGGTGCGGCCGTGTTGCTAAGGTTAAGCAGGTGGAGGATTTCTCCGACCAGTTCGGCATGAAATTTTTCATGTGTGCGAGCTATGAGCATGATCCACCCCGTAGTTCAGCTTCGTCGTCCACCAGGCCGCCGGTATGTTTCGACATAATTGTATGTTGGCTTAATTTTGTTTGTGAATTTGATTTAATGTTACTGTTTGTGTTGTAGTCTCCCCCGCCCCTATGCAAATGGTTTCACTGGATAGACACGGAGCAGCCGGATTGGGCGTGCGAGGAGGTTGAGGAGAAACATCGCCGTGCGTGGGCAACGTTCTTTGAGGAGGAGCGTTGGGAAAAGGTCCGTGCTAATGAGAAAGCAGAGCGAGAGAGGCAGATACAGAAACTAAGGGCGGAACAAGCTCGTAACCGAGAGGTGAATCATAAGAGGATGGATGATGAGGCTGCACGTAGGTTTGCAGAGGAAGAGGTTCGCAGGGAGGCTCGTGAAGCGGAGAGGAAGAGACTAAGGGAAAGAGCTGCTGAAGCGCAAGCGGCAGAAGAACGCTTCGAGAAGTCTGGAAAATGGCCACGGTGGACGCAGGGAAAGTAGTGTGATGTGTCGTATTGGCTATGTATCTTAATTTCAGTTGTATCTTAAATTCCGTTGTAGTGTCGTTGTATCTTAAATTCCGTTGTAGTGATAAATCCTATTTTTATTTCAGCTGCAATGTATCTTCATTTCAGTTTTAGTATTATTGTTTCCCGCCTAATTTTTCCCGCTCAGTTTTTCCCGCCTTTTACTCCCGCCCTAATCTCCCGCCAGTTTTTCCCGCTCACCTTTTCCCGCCGAAAGTCATCCCTTCTAGCCTATAAAAACCCCCCAGTGTTTCCTTCTGTTTCAGTGTATTCTCTCAGCAAGATGGATCCCCCATATAAGAATCC
Organism: Lolium rigidum; assembly: GCF_022539505.1. Taxonomy (NCBI): domain Eukaryota; kingdom Viridiplantae; phylum Streptophyta; class Magnoliopsida; order Poales; family Poaceae; genus Lolium; species Lolium rigidum. The sequence continues at coordinate 100,848,726 of NC_061514.1, read as the reverse complement.
CCCCCATCTTTTCACCGAATCCAGGGCCAAACCTCTTCTAGACGAGGCCCGCAAAGTGATGAGGGAGAGTAAGGTAGACACATTTGAGGAGTTCATCAGTAGCGACGCCTTGCTCCGTAAGGTGGGTAGGGAGTTTGAGAAATATTCTTATGGGTGGCCATTGAAGAAGATGCCTGCTCGCAGCCCACGGGAGATAAGGTGTGAGCTTATCAGGTTGAATGAGAAGTGGAAGTCACTAACTTGGAAGAATGAATGAGATAGGGAAAGAGATTTCAACTTTCCATGGCTGTGGACGGTTGACAGTGAGGACGACGATGATATCTTTGAGCCTAGCAGCAAGGCGAAGAAAGCTGCATCGTCGAAGGGCAAGAGTGCCAAGTCCTCAAAGGGGAAGAGTGCTGCACCACCGGTCGTCGACTCGGACAACGACTTCGAGCCTAGCACGAAGGCGAAGAATGCTGCATCGTCATACATGGTGCATACAAATAGTAGTCATACATGGTGCATACAAATAGTACTCATACACTAGATGAAGGAAATAGTAGTAGTAATAAGTCTCATGCGTACAGATGACTCAGTGAGTGTCATCTCACTGACCACGCCCCCTTCCTCGACGCCTCAGTGGTGGTCCAGCCTGAAAAGGTGAGGGCGAGTACCCTCTGATAGGTGGCCGCCGCTGTCGTGGAGGAAGCATGTACCCCTGCTCGTGCTGACTGTACTGCGTGGGCTGTGTGGGATCTGGAGGTGGAGTGTGATGTTGACTAGACATCCAGTCTTGGTACATCTGCTGTGTTTCTTCCTGATCCTGAGCACTGGACCAGAAGGATCATGATGCGGACATAGACGACATATGTGCATCACCTTTGATTGGATAAAAAACGTTAGTCATGAGGAAATTCACAAATGGTGCACAATTAATATGGATAGTGATGAATTGCATACCCTCTGGCTCATCCATACGGGGACGCCACCCCAAGTTAGGCATGGGAGTTTGCTGCTCCATGCCGAAACCGCCACGCTGCCAGTACTCGTAAGTAGGCTCCTGCTGCTGCTGGTTCTGCCAACCAGAACCTCCTGCCTGGTTAGGAGATGGTGGCCTCGGGCTCGGCGGTACCTCCATACGTGGGCGCGGTCCGTGCCGCGGCTGATGCAGCTGCAAGGAGGGACGAGGTGGCCGCTGTGCTGCTCGGTACTCGACAACATCCGAAGATCGGGTGCATGTGATAGTCGCGTAGATACGACGTAGTTTCTACAATCTCCTTGTAGAACAGGCGAGCAAGCAGAGTGGATGTAAGGTTTCGGTGATCCTTTAGCATACTCTTAAGGACACAGGTGTGCGGCACGCAGTCGCTCACCACCCATGTTGTGTCATACTTCGGACAGTACCCATGCACCCTTGCTGGACATCTAGCATCGCTGCAGACCACTGTCAAGAATTTCTGACTTGAAACGGTGGTTCTGAATACCCTTTGCGTGTTCATTGCCCACTGGGTGATTGCTTCCTGCAGATGTCTCTTGTCAGCATATCTGGCACCAACTGAGATGGTGTTCATGCTGTACTCCCAGGCAGAATCGTGCCGATCATCGACTATCATTGCATCCGAAAATCATGGTTCCAAGAAGAGGGGATCGGATCCTCCTCTTCGTTATCATCTGAAGTATCAGATCCACCGGATTCATCTGAGTCAAGCTCATAGTCCACTCCATCCTCGTCTTCCTCGTCCATCATGTTCTGCATCTGGTCTTCTTCTTCATCCTCGCTTTCAAGCTCGACACTACCGTCATGACCACCTGCTGCATGGCTACTCTGCCCGGATTGGAAACTGCTGCCGCCAGCATCAGAACTTTGACTGCTCTGCCCTGGATGGAACTCACCCTCGCCTTCCTGGGAATTCACCACCTTCGCCTCGGGAAGAATTAAGGCGATGGGGTGAGTTCCCCTGCGCTCGCACACTTCCAACCAGTGCACCCACTGAGAGGTCCGCTCAATCGGCTTCAACCGGCAGAAAATCTGGGTACTTGAGCTGCTCCACAAAGCATGCACACCAACAGTGTATGCTTCGGGATTAAGCCCGAAATTCACGGTCAACCACTCCTTCAACTGACTAACTCGCCATGTTTTTTGGTTTGTCAGATGCAACTCCTCATGCTGAAACTCGCTCAGATCAGCTCCCATCGGAGTTGTTCGGACCGTGCCATGACCGAAGTAAACAACGAATTTTACTCTATCTGACATATCTGCTCACCTATACAAATTACAGACTCGTCAAAAAAATCTAGCACCTACACTCTAAAATAAATAAAAATCTAGCACCTGCAGTCCTAAATAAATACTATCTACCGGTACATATTACACTAACTAATGTGCGAAGCTAACGAACGCAACATGCATTATGATTACACCATCTAATACCAGGAATTAGGGTTTACCCTTGAAGCGTGCCAAACACCTCTGTCAGCAGCTCAGCTCCTCCACCCCGCAGCAGCTCCACCACCACGCAGCAGCAGCAGCACCACCACCACCAGCTCCACCACCACCACCACCTCCACCACCACCAACACCACCTCCGCCAAAACGCCTCAAAAACTAACCCATCTATAGATCAGCTAATTCTATAGCATTTGGTGGTCAAACTACAACAAATGGCTGGCTAAATCGCTCATAAATGAGAGAAAACGCTACTGGACTGAGAGCAAATGAGAGAGAGAGCTGAGATGAACTGAGAGAGCTGCAGCAGGAAGAAGAGCTGGGCGTCGGCCAGCAGCACCGCGCGTCGACCGGCATTTATTGCCCAGCTATTTCGGACTCGGCGTCCCCGAATCAGCGCTTCGGGATGGCCCTCCCCGACACGGCCTGCTCCTGGCCAGGAGACAGCCCGACATCGCCCGCGCGTGGCCGACAAAAGCCGTCTCGGGCGCGCTGAGCCCGACAAATGCGAGTCGGGCGTGTTGACCCCGAAAATAGCCGTCTCCGCGCGGCCGGCAGTAGATTCCCTGCGCTTCGGGTTCGGTGACCCCGATTTAGATAATTCGGGTTTACGGACCCCGACGGCGTATTATTTCTGAAATTTGCTTAAAACTAATATTATTTCTGGAATTAATATTAAAAAGTGTATTATTTAAAAAAATGTGGTTAACAGACTTACTCCCTCCTGCCTAAAATATGTTGTATATAAGATTTGGTTAAACTAAAATCTCGTAAAGTTTAATCGTCTATATTGATAAAAATATAAACATATATAATAAAATAATAATATTTTTAGAATTTTTATGAAATATATTTTCATATTATATGCATTTAACATGTCAGATCTTTGTATTATTATCTATATTTTTAGTTAAAGTTTGCATAGTTTAACTTGCATGAAAAATTATGCACAACATAAAATGGGTAGGGGGGGAGTAGCATTTATTGTTCAATGGACTTGTGATGTATCCTATTCTCCAGTTCATATTGGTTTTTGTCGTCTTTTAAGTTTAGTGGATCATTTACTTCAGGGTTGATGTCCAAAACCGTAGAACGGTTCCTATATGGCTTTGGATGGGTGACATGGGTCCTGCCGCACTTTGGCGTTTGTATCACGTTCTTTCTTAAGAAATACACATGCAACCCTCATGCATCGCTCTAGAAAAATTGCGGGCAATCTGATCCTTTCTACCTACACAGTCTGGCTAAATCCCAGAAGGCCCAGACAAATCCCTCCAAAGTCTTATTTCCCTGGAGAAAGATGGAAGTTTCATTTCCCCTACTTGAAATGTAAATTTTTGTACTGAACGTTTTTTGAACGACTAGTGGTTTTGAAGACAAAGAGCAAACAATTGACATTTTGAACCACCACCATTAGCTACGCAGCATCCATCGATTGCCATATTATTATTCAGCCAATCACTAGCTAATACACGGACAAGTTCAACGGATGAACGTACTATTAATTGCTCTGGCCGCTAGTGTATACAGTGGAACAGACCAACCTGTGCACTAGCTGCACCCATTTGTTTTGGGCCTTTAGATAGAAAATGAAAGCATTAGATCTGGTACTCCCTCCGGTTCAGTTTATAAAGCATGCAGGTAGATTAAGAAAAACTTTAACCTTACGGCGTCTTACAGTTACTCATGTTTGATATGTAATTTTCTTTTTTTAAGAGCATCTCCAGCCGCGTTCCCCAAAGCGTCCCCCAAACCGCGCCGGATTGAGCGTTTGGAGGACATGTTTTGTTCGTGCCGCCTTTGGGGGACGTCGCTCCCCAGCCGCGTCCCCCAAACGCCGCCCTAAATGAATTTTGGTGCACAAAAATAAAGGTTTTCATTCAATTTTGATTATATATTACAAAGTTTGAATGAAAACGGCTAGATTTCATCTAAACCTACACTACTGACCGCCCGGCGGTGCGTTCGACGGTCCCGCCCCGTCGTCGCCTCCCCTACGCCGCAGCTCCTCCTGCGCGCGCCTCCTCTCCTTGCGTTCGGCGTTGGCCCGACGGCTCCGTTCCCGCCGCGCGTCCTCCTCCGCCCTCCCCTGCTGCGCCGCCTGGAGGGAGAGCTCGATGGCGCGTAGAATCTGTGCCTCTTCGCGGGCACGGGCGTCGTCCTGGAGCTTCTTCTCCGACTCGAAGGACTCGACGAGCGCGCGTTGCTGATCGGCCGTCTCGTCCGGGTGCGGCCCGTCGTCGTCGGACCACTCGAACTCGTCATCGTCGTCGTCCTCCACCTCGGTCTCCTCCACCTCGGCCTCCTCCTCCTCCATTGGCGCATCGTCCTCCACATCCGTTGGCGCCTCCATCATCGCCGCCGCCACACGCGGTCCCGCCCGCCTCCCCCGGATCGCCGCCGGCGCCGCCTCCCGCTGCCGACGCTCCTCCGCCGCCGTGCCGCCGGTGCTCGATCGACTCCGCCACCGGCGCTCGATCGACTCCCGCTGATCTCGGTACAGCGCATCCCGCTCAACGAGCTGGCGCTGGCGCTCGTCAGCCCACCGCTGCTCCATCTCCGCCCGGTACCGGCACCGTCGCGCCTCATGTCCCGTCGAGGCGTCAGACGCCGCAACGGTGGCGCCCTGCTGCTCCTGCCACGCTGGTGCCGCCGCGGCCTCGCCAGCAGCGGGGCCATGGGCGCAGAACGCCGCCAGATCCGCCGCCTGCGCCGCCTCCCGCTGCTGGCGGGCCTGCTGCTGCATTGCCTCCCGCCGCTGCTGACGGTGTGCGCGCCACCGCTTTTCCCGGGCGGCGACGTCGATGCCGAACTGCGAGTCCGGGAGTGGAGGAGACGGCGGTGGAGGGTACCGGCCAGCGCCTGGGCGGTTCGCCATTGCCACTGGTGGTGGAGGAGACGACGGTGGAGCGACGAGGGCTGTGTTTGTTGCCGGTGGGGTGTGTTGGCTACCACTGAGCCGGGAGACCTTTTATAGACGCCGGCGTCGGGAAGAAAGCGCGGGAACACGCGAGAAGAGGCGGGAAGAAAGCGCGGCAACGGGAGGTGGCGTGTGAACACCGGCGACGCGTCTCGTCGGCGCAGCACCGACGAGACGTCTCGCCTGCCCCTCCGTCGCCATTAAGGCAAAGATGTCGCCGTGTGTCACTGCGCGTGAATAAATTCCGTCGCGAGGTAGGCGACGGTTAGGTTAAAAGTAACTGTGCCGCTGACACGTCGGGCCCGCGTCGGTTCGCCTCGCTTTTCGTTGTGTCCGGCGTTCCCGGAGCGTCCCCTGTGGGAGGGGACGGGCTCGGGGCGCCGGACACCGTATGGGGGCGCGCCGGACAAAAATAGGCTTTGGGGGACGCGGCTGGAACGGTTTTTTTGTCCGGCGCGCTCCAAGTAGGGACGCTTTGGGGGACGCGGCTGGAGATTCTCTAATAATGGAAGAGAAAATGATCAAGATAGTGCATCCAAGGTGTGCAAACAGTAAGGAAACAGAAGGGTGTGCAAACAGTAAGGTGTCGTCGACTCTTATTAAGATTCCTCGAAGAGAAGAACACATGAGTTTCACCTTCCCCATCCTAAAAATGCGGTATGTTGGAGGAGGAAAACAATATATAATACACCGAAATATGCCACATATGGATTATTACCGTCCTGTTGAGATAAAGGAAACAGCTTCAAGGTTAGAGTTCTACACTTTGTTCAATAAAAAGCCATTTTTTGCACGGAATTTCGGAAAGGTGAAATCCATATTTGAATCACTTGGTTTGTTAGCTATAAGGAGAGGTTGGCCAGTGTCAAGCGAGCGAGTGAAACTGGCTGGTGGTCCTGGCCGCCTGTTTCGAAGGATGTAACAAAATAATAAAATAAAAAAACTACTCCTTGTACCCTTTGCTGCTACGCCCACCCGGACCCAGCGCGCGTGCCTCGCCGTGTTTATTTATACAGGCAGACGGCACGCCTTTCTCCCTAGCCAGTAGCCACCACAACAACTCGAAGCGATACTAGATATAGCTGAAGAAGATCAGACGACGACGAAGCAAAGCAAAGCAAACGAAAGAGGATACATGGGGGAGCAGGAGAGCAGAAGCAGCTGCGAGAGCGGCGGCGACGCGATGGCGCCGGCGGGGAAGGAGCACGGCCGCGCCGCCGCGGACCCGCGCCTCCAGGGCATTTCCGACGCTATACGCGTCGTCCCGCACTTCCCCAAGCCAGGTCTCCGTTGGTTCTTCGAGCTAATTATGCGCGCGCGTGTATGGTCGGTCTATGGTGACCCTGCTTTTTCTCTTGTCTGACCTCGTCGTGCGCGCGCGGGTGGGGTGCAGGGATCATGTTCAACGACATCACGGCGGTGCTGCTGCGGCCGGGCGTGTTCAAGGACGCCGTGGACATGTTCGTGGAGCGCTACCGCGGCATGGGCATCGCCGCCGTCGCAGGTAAACCCCACTGCATCCATCCATCAGTTATCACTAGTTAATGGCCATGCCACCGCGCGCTCGGCGTCGTGGCGGTCAGTTGGTGATGATCTTGAACTCGGTAGCGTTGATCTTCGGGGAAGATCGCTCATGCTCGTCTTTCGGCCGGACGCGCGACTCCGGTCGTTGATCAGGTCGTCGATCGCCACCGCATTGCTCATCCCCACCATCACTAGTTGGTCTAAATCACTTTCAGCTGGTAATTTTTTACTAGTACTGTAGTTATCGTGGAGAGCCGCCAGGAAACGTAACAAGGGGCGGTACTAGGTACCATGATCCGACGCACGCACGCACGCACGGACGGACGAACAGGTGTGTCCTTGTCTCTCACCGCCTGTTCCAGAGACCGGGGCAATTAAAACCAGGGGCCAATGCCAGTGTGCCAAACATTGACAGCACGGGCGAGATAAGAGGCGGTCGTCGATCCAAGTCCACTTAATTATAGCTTCTGCACGCATGTGCCATGCATGGTCCCTGCGCACGCGCACGCCGGTCGAGCGCGAGCGGGAGCGGGTCGCCGACCGGCCACGGCCCCCGGCGCGCCACTTGTACGGCCGGCCAGCGCGCGCCGTGCCGCGGATCGGGCAGGGCCATGCCGGCGAGCGGGACCCCGCGTGGTCGACGATCAATGCCGGCCCGACCGGATCGCGGCCGGAGCCCGGAGTGCGCGGTGCATGCACGTCGACTGCAGACGACGACGCGCGGGGACCGGCCGGCAGGGAGCGGCGCCTACGCGAGCTTTCCTGTGACGCTGTGTGGGGGCGGCGCGCGCGCGGCTTTGGATCACCTCATCGGACGGCCGCACATGCGGTGCGCGCCTGTCGTGTCGTGTCGTCTCGCCCGCCGGCCCGCTCCTCCGGCCCGTGCATGTCAGCATGTACTGTTGAGTCTGTGATACTACTGACTGGTAGTACACCACAAGAGTACAGCTGCGTCTGGTTAACTTCGCTGCACCAGCGCGCGCGCATGTCAGTCACCACATTGTGTCAGCGCGTGCGATCTTCCAAAAAGAAACGCCATTGTGACGCTGACCCTACGGCGACTGCTAGCTGCCCCTTGTCGTATGTCCCGTTTTCAGATACTCAGATCTGGCTATTCTGGCCCTTTTGATACAGCCTGTGTGTGCGTACATGGTGATTTTTCTTACAGTATTTTTTCTTCTTACTGATGATACCTACCAGGTATTGAAGCTAGAGGGTTCATATTCGGCCCGGCAATCGCGTTGGCCATTGGAGCGAAATTCATACCCTTGCGCAAACCCGGGAAACTACCAGGTACAAATCTCATCTGCAAACTTATTGGTCATATAAACACACTGAGGTGAAGCGTCTACCACTTGCTTTTTTTTTTTTTTTTTTTTTTTTTGCGAATGGTCTACCACTAGTAGTATTTCTTTTTTAATTCCAATGTATGTGTAATTCACTGCCGGGGTTTTCTCCATGAGCTTTGGTAGTAGTAACAAAATGGTCCGTTCCGTGGCTGTTTTCCCGGAAAGGCGGAAACACAGGTGGAGAAGATATTTCATAAGTGTTGTGCAACCCAGTAGGATCGACTACTACTGCTAACTACTCCCTCCTATCCATATTACTTGGATCGGAGGGAGACTAAAACTTACTGAATCTGCTTTTCCTTGTAATGTACATGAAGAAAGGGTCATATTTTTCTTTTTTAGGGATAGGCAAATTTCGTCTATGTGGTTCATTTTTTTTACATAAAGTGTAACAATCTTGGTCAGAAGTTTCTCATCATATATGTATTGCAACAAGGAATGAGGATTTTCAGTGCGGGATATAAAAACATACTTACATCTCACTGTACCATCCGTGCTAAGTACACTATGTTTTGGTGCTTTAGCAGGTTTATTCATGGAAATTAGTCGTTTATTTCCAGATGCTTTGTCATGCCCTTTTTAAAAAAAAATTCTAGTTGTTGCTATTGCTATGTTCACTAACCGCCTAGGAGTGCTGTACGTGTCTGACTTCTGAAAAGTTTCAGTTCAGTACTGATCAGCAGATTCATAAAATGCTGGTACAAGGTCGAACAAACGTTAGAGTTTGTAAGGCAAGGTCTGATCGATTAAGCTGCACCTCACGCGCTAGTAATTTATAACTGCATATCTACCTTCGCCGTACATGTGCTGATTTTGTTCTACGAAACAATGAAGGCGGGGTGATCTCCGAGAGCTATGTGCTTGAGTATGGAACGGATTGCTTGGAGATGCACCTTGGAGCCGTCGAGCCGGGCGAGCGCGTAGTGGTTGTCGACGATTTGGTAGCGACCGGTGGGACACTCTCTGCGGCTATAAGGCTTATTGGTGAGTACCTCTATTTACCTGTTGCTCTCTTCTCTCCAAAATAGCAGTACATGCATCAAGATGAAATTTGTTGATTGTCAATAATCCTTGCGCATCATACTGAACTGAATTGGATCATATATAGTAAGTAGTAAGAAAAAAGAGGGTGAGTCAAAGCCTCTCTGATGCTGATATGGAATAATATAGGGAAAAATTACATCAAGTATCATGCAGTATAGTCAATTAGCTAGGAGTCTCAACAACTTAGTGATAACATGTAGAGTAGAGAGCCATCATGTTGTGTTGACAAGAAGCAAAGCTTACCCTTGAGAGCGACAAATTCCTGTTTGACAGATAAGTCCTACGGTCCTAGCTACTAGCTAATTACATAAAGGTGTGCTTTTGATGGGACTAGACGCATAATTTGATCTTTGATGCTACGTAGTACAAGTGGAAACTTTGTAGATAATGATCCAGCATTCATGTCACAGCGAGTCAGGGATTTCTAATCGCATATCTCGCCCAATCATATGGATGTACCATGGGCCATGAATGTGAAATTGTCTTTTGACCAATCTTTCTATAATTGCTGCAAATATTTGCATTCCAGAGCGTGCTGGAGCTGACGTTGTTGAGTGTGCATGCTTAATTGGACTTCCGAAGTTTAAGGTATGCACACATTCTTACATACTACTTGTTTATGGACAGTATATACAAGTTCATGTTGTGTGAATGAAATCAATGAAAAAGCCAGTAGTTTCCTGGGTAAAAAACAGTACTACTTAACAAGATTTCGAAGCTACAAGGGCCGCACTTTCAAACCCGCTAACTCCATGTTTTTTACAGGATTTCTACAAGCTTGACGGAAAGCCAGTTTACATACTGGTGGAATCTCGCAAATAGGAAGTAAAAATGATAATCGCTCAGGCAAGTTTCCATAGTCTTACGGAAGAAATTTCGCTCAGACATTTCAGTTTTTGAATGTTTTCCAAACATATAATGCAAGATAGCCTTGGTCTGCAAATTTAAAAGGCCATGCTGTTGTATGAATGTGCTGCTCCTCTATACACAGCCCACAAGAATGTACGATTACTCAGTTAAAAAAAAAAGAATGTACGATTGCTACACTTGTCATCCATATTTTAAAGTGAAAATTCTGGTAGTTGTGTATAACTAGACTACAAAATTATAACTTTAGAAGGCGTCAATTTTGTGGACTTAATTATTTATACTTTGGTTGTAAGTTGCAACTTCCACATTAAACTATTTTACATTTTTACACATCCATCTTTAGTGAAACAAGAGAACATGTGTTACTTAGTCTAATCCAGATTCATACATGCTAATTCTAGCCTTGTTTCTTCTTCAGAAAAACAGCTTCATTCCTTTGCAAGCCCATGGTGGATGTGTATTGAGTATTGACAACTCTGCAGTACACTGTTAAGAAAGGCAGCTGCTATTTAAGTGTCTTGGCGGAGAGGGCCAGATAGATGGAATTTAGTCTTCATAGCACTAGATTTTCCAGTAGTTTTTTGGAGACCATGTAGATTTTCTATTACTAGTATTGATGAGAGCTTGTAGTTCTTTCTGTCCGGAATCCTCACTGTTAGCCTGGGAAAAGAAAACCATTCTGTCCTTCAGGTTTTTACTGGAATTTACCTGTTCTTTTTTCAGTTACTGATCATGCTACTATTTTACAATTACATTGTCTTACACCCCTAAAGTATCCTACTAATACTAAGATTACTACAGCTATCTGAGTTGGAAAATAATGGGAATTTGCATTTACCAGCTCCAAGTTACAGCCAGAAGAACAAAAATATACATGGTTGTTTCTTAACTGAAGCTAATAGAAAGAACAAGCCTGGTTCAGAGGGAGCAGCGGTGACCTTTGGATCACTTATTTTGAGCGAAATCTTGCCACGATGCCGATCTTGGGACGCCGGCAGAACGCAGGAGCTGCTGCTCCGACGCCGACCTCGACATGCCCGAGCCGGAAGGACACGAAAACTGCTGCTGCGACGCCGGTCTCGGCATGCGACCGGAGCAGGCTAGAGGGGAGCTCGGCTTGCAGGGATCACCGAACTGCTGGCACGAGACCGACCTGGGCATGCCGCCGGCGCGGTGGAGCCGGCACCTGAAGGAGCCAGGGTGGTCGGTGGGCGAGCAGATGCACTGCCGCATGGCCTCTTTCGTCATCGGTGGCACCTTCGCCGCCGCCGCCGCCACGCCGATCTTTGAGGCCATCTTGTATGCAGCTACGCTCCGATCGAGGGCTCCCTTGGCTGTGGCCAAAATTGAAAGCTGAATCTGCTAACGAGTTTTGAGTTTTGAGAGGACACGTTTGTTCTAGTTACGCTCCGAGGGTATCTATATAACGGAATTGCCGGCTGGATCTCGAGTCAGAATCAAGGTTCGTTACGATTCCGGTTAGATCGCTTGTAACCTGAAACTAACAAGAGGGCGCTCCGTAAAACTGACGGGGAAACCAACTGACTCGAAAAACTGATGCAAATTTTCCCCAAATTCAGTGCTCTTAGCAAGAGCATCGCGTGACAGATTACACATACACAGGCCCGTACATCTCAGATTCAGTGCTTCTTGTACAACAGTGCTAAACAAGCAAACAAAGCCGTGGCGGTGCGATCGATCGATCGGCGTATCAGAGCGTTGGCAGCATCATGTGGAGCAGGGGAGCCGGCCGGGACCGTCGGTGCCGCGCCTTGAACTTCCTGATGGCCGCCCTGAGCACCTTCCTCCATCCCTCCTGAACAACCCAAACAAACAGCAGAAACCTCGTAACGCTAGCACAGATGATTCGGAGAGCTTAAGCTTCGGAGGGGTCCAGGTATAGGAAGCTACCTTGGCGGGGGAGGGCGATGGCATGGGCGGCGAGAAATCCAGCTTCGGCATGCCCGTCTCCTGGAGGTCGAGGAAGGACCCGTCCCGCCGCAGCCGCCGGCGCCGCCACCTCGACCTGCCGCCTCCTCCGCCGGCGGCAGCGTCCTTGGCCTTGAGCCTGCTTCCGGCCCTCGCCCGGCGCTTCCACTTGGCGATGAGGAAGTCCCTGGAGCCAGCACCGGAGGCCGGCGACGCGCTGGGGATCTTGTTGACCGGGGACCAGATGCCGCTCTGGGCGTAGTCGAAGTCGAAGGCGGAAGAGTCGGCGAACTTGCCGAGGAGGTTCCGCGACATGGACTGCCCCATGTACTCCACCGTCACCACGCGCTCGACCACGACCACCGTGGCTGCTGGGTTGTTGGCGCTCTCGCCGCCGGCGTCTGTCTCGGCCGCGCTGTTCATGCTGGCTTGAGGTGCTTGGAATCGAGGAGGGGGCAGAGGAAGGGATGTGGAGCGTGGTGATCGAAGGGAGGGAGATGGAGATTGGGGGTGGGAAATGGGATGCAGCAAGAAGAGCTCACTGGAAGTAACCGTTGTGGTGTCTGGGCCTCGGCAGGTACTCGACCGTTGGGATCTGAGGGATTTTGACACTGACACGTGGGGTCAGGAAGTCTGGAGACCTGAGTAGCACACCAGCCGGTCCACACATCCCTTGGCTTGGGTGCACCGTGCACGGTCACAGTAAAAAGGCGTCGCCACGGGCATCTTGCTCACCTCCATGTGTGCCACGCTCGTCCTCGAAATAGGCTTTCGCCCCGCTATATTAATATAGCACACCATCGATACAACATATGATCCATTGCTGGGGCAAACAGCACAAAGCAAGCCCAAAAGAAAACACAAAAGAAAGAAAAGAGAAACTAATGCCGAAAGGGTCGGATCAACAGAAACGGAGATGCCTCGCAACCGCTGCGCCCGCCGGATAATGCCCACCACGCTCCTAGCACTCTGAAGTTCCGCGTACCAAGCAACACCTTCAAGAAGGGGTGCGACGTCGACGCCACTGCTGCCCGGAGTAGTCCTAGGGTTTCCCCCGGTACGCGCAAGGACAAAGAAACAGGGCTTCACCCAACGCCCTTCAAGAAGGAAGAGTGGCGCCCGCGGGCGTCACCGCGTCGGTGCCGGCAATGCCGACAGGGATTTCTCCCGACCCTCGCAACCTCTCCTTGGACACTCCATCGTGCTCCACCACACTCGCCACCCACCACCATGCGCCACACGGCCTTGCAAGCACCACCGCCGTCTCACCGTGACCAACGAAGCGGGGTCATCACGAACAGGACAAGCCAACCGGGAGCGCGAGGCAGCACGTCAGCAGCCACGCCGGAGGAACCACCTCCACCGCCACCTGCGGACACCGACCGGACGCGGCGACCGGAACATACCAGGCCCACCTGGCCCGGCCGAGCCCGAGCGGGCTCGTGAAGTTCCTGTCTATGCGCTGCAGTGTACGCGCCGCCGATATCGCCGCCCCGAGCTCCGGCCTTCCCTCCGTCCGTTTAGAGGAGCACCACGGGGCAGGGAGCCGGCCCGCCCGGACCCAGATGGGGCCCGAAGGGCCCAGATCTGGGCCAGGCAGGTGGAGCCCCGAGCCACCGCGCCGTCCCGAGGCCAAAGAGCCTCGCCACCACGTCGTCGTCACCCGCCGCCGCGCCGCCAAGGAGGAAACGCCGCCGCCGGAACCGCTCCGACCTGGGAGCACCGCCACCAGACGAGGAGACCCCGCGTCTCCACTTCTTATGCGCGGGGAAGAGCAGCTCCGCCGCCGCCGGCACCGCACGGGGCTTTGCCCGGCGGCCTGCGCCGACGGCGGCGGGCCGGGGAGGCCGGAGGAGGGGCGAGGGAGCGCTAGGTGCTGGGCGCCCTCCCGCCGCCCGCGGGGAGCGGCGGCAAGGGCCGGGGAGAGGAGGGGGGGGTCGGGGGTGGAGGCGAGGACGGCCTGGCGGCGGCGGCGGCGCGACGGGGCGGAACCCTAGTCGCCTACGCGTCGCGGGAGCCCCCTTCGCGTCTTTCCCCGGATCTTCTTGATGCTTCGCGTCGAGGGTTTCTCGTGTGTCACGCTCGTCGCTCAGGCACATTTTAGTGTGAATAATTTCATAAATATAAACCTGGTCATTTTTAAAAAGTAGCCTCGTTTTCCGGTTGCAATGTTAACATATGAACCTTGAAAATCTGGTACAGCGAAAAACTACAAACCAAATAAAGTTATGATTACATGATAAGTTGCAAATAAACTATAAAATTCCAACTCTCATTTCGTCAATTAGCATTAACTTAGTATGGTTTCAATAAAATTGAGTGTAGACAGAGGCCGAGTTTGTCCATTTTTGGTGAACCAAGGGAATGGTCCACATGAAGCAACACAGGTATCGCGGCCATGGCTCACCATACCCACAGTCACGCCCCTTTTCATCGAAATTTGGTGGCTCCACACTTCTATGCATGTGATCAAGCTCGACAAACCATAGGCATGCGTTGCTCGAGTAACAACGAAGGGAACTGAAATAACAAGTTCTCACGGAAATTTCCACCCGGCGGGGCGGAAGAATTCATTACTTCCAGGCTCGATTTCAGATCCTATTCCGTCTTCAGGGTGTTGGAACAACCCTCAGCAGCCTGAAAAGAAAACAAGTTTAAGGTCTTCATCACCTTTACAACTTCAGCGAGTTGGGCAGAGATTTCTGGTACCAGCTCCTTGTGATGATCCTCGAGAACTGTCTGCAACATCTTCTAAGCCTTGTAATTTTTTTTCCTTCAGTAATTCTCAAAAAGTTGGGGGGGGGGCGGTGGCCCCCCCCTGACTTGTACATAGCTCCGCCTCTGGCTGCAAGATAGGGGATTGGAGCGGCGCGAAGGTAAGCGCTCTCTCTCTGCAGGGAGGAGGAAGAAGAGGCAAGGGTGTCGGATGATACTGATGGCCTCGTCCAATATTGGAATGGCACAGACGTAGCCTGATGATGGCGGACAGTTCCTACTATAGCCGATCAGCAATTTCAGAATTTCAATTTTTTTCGTGAGTAATAGCTGAGAAAACCTACACGACACGGAAATAAATATCAAAATATATGTAATTGATGCAAATATTATGAAAGTTATATGTCTCATGGACAAATCAAATGTCTGAGAAAACCTACACGACACGGAAATGCACTTTGAACCATGTGCATATGCTCCTCCCATCGCAATTTTTATAAAAAATATCAAAAACCACTTCGAATGAAAATTTTCCGCGTATATATCGACACTCTATTGCACACGCTAAGTTTTACGGACAATCGGCATTTCTCTTGTCTCTTTGTAAAAAAAATATAAACAAATGTTTCATGAAGAGTCTTTTTAACACCAAATTTTATGTTTTTCCGTATGACACAAAAATTGCTGTTTTTCATGAAACAATTTTGCGAGCATATAATGTCAAGATGTACGTGCTATAGTTTTTTTTTTTGGGATTTTGTAAGCCAGGAGCATGTGCTGATTAGTGCAAAAACGCCTTGTCCTACATGACTGGTATTCTAAATAAAATCGTAAAACACTTATTCGGTCAACACTGAATTGGCCAAAAAGGCCTTCGCCTTCCCTTCCCTTCACCCACGTACATTCCCATTTCCTCTTCTTTTCTGCTCAAGATCTGCGGCCGCTCCAGCTTCAACTGCGGTGCCCGTCCTCAATCTTGGCTTGGTGGTCTTCCACGTCCCCTTCCTCCATAGCCTCCTTTATCGACCACTCCGACGAATCCTCCAACAACTCACTGCAGACCTCGACGCCACCATGCCGTGCGCTCCGACGGCCGCCTCCAGTCGATCCCGCTGCCATATCCACGAGGCAGAGCAGCTGCGCTCCTCTCCTGGCTCCAGCCACCAGCACCGGCCCTGCAGCGCGTTGCCGTCCTCTTCACTGCGGCCATCTGTTTGTCTGATTCGTTGTGCCAGGCGGGGAAGGAGCAGATTTTGGAAGGGGAAAGTGAAAGTTCAGAGATGGTAAACCTAGAGGGGGGGTGAATAGGTTTCTAAAAAAATTAATTTTTCTTTGCAATATTAGGCTTTGCGGAATATAAAGGTGAGCCTAATGCAAACTAATTAAGTGAGGCACCCTATATGATGATACAAGTAACTCAAGCACGAAAGCTCTCACAGTGCAGTTATAATATTGAGTGTAGATAGAGGCCGAGTTTGTCCATTTTTGGTGAACCAAGGGAATGGTCCAGAAGAACCAACATCGGTATCGCGGTCATGGCTCACCATACCCACGCCCCTTTTCATCGAAATTTGGTGGCTCCACACTTCTGTGCACGTGATCAAGCTCCAGACGCCATCTTATGAACGGAGGAGAGATATGGTCCAGACGCCATAGGCATGTTTATAAAGTTATATAAACCATTTTCACATATTTATGCTGAACCTTTTTACCTCCGCACAGCTAATCTTGCTATTTAATGTATTTCTCTGTTATATACATACATCATTACATACTTGATATTTTTTTGGTTATAGCAAGAAAATATAGCAATTTAATAACCATATGTATATTAAGGGATTTTTCATAATTAATAATACAACTTCGTGAATAAACTTCCAACATATTTTTTCTACAATGTTTTAGATGTTTAGAATATCTTCTACAATGAAGAATTTTACCCACATTACTATAAATACTAATCCCTCCCCCAGTCCCCACCCCTCGACATTTTTATAGTGTTTATATGTGTCTTCATAAACTATATCCCTAGATATCTATAGAATTAATTAGGTGGGGCATTTTTAGAGCATAATATGAAACTAGAAGATATCTTGTAGAAGGTTTCTAATGCAAAACAAATGTAATACGAGGAAGTTAAAGCAAACAGACAATTTTTGTGTGTAAGATGTGGCAATAAGTTGTTTGTTGGCGCAACAATAAACTTTGAGGTGCGTAACCGCTTGAGTTATAACATGTCAGGAGAGTAGTCCCTTTTGTATCGGAAATTCGATTCGGCTCTCAGGTCCAGATGATCCCAAAATCTGGTCCCACGGTTAGCATTGAGATCTGTGCTGGCTGAAGTACTCTGTTACCTATTTCACTTTGTGATGCGTTTTTTGAACAGTGGAATGGTCCACGTCTGTCCAACATTAATTGTGACGGTTCCTCTCTGCCGTGAAGCTCCCATATGCCCATCTCTCAGCTGGACTCTCGACCAGATTCCCCGCTGACCCGCACCGACCACATCCATGGTATAGTCAGTTTATAGCTAACTTGTACTGGGCGCATCGATTAATTGGTTGTTTTAATCTCTTGTTTTAGTATCCCACAGGAGTCACCGACCGCGGCTGTCATGAAAGCAGTTCAGCACCACTGTCCAGGTGAAACCCTTGCTATTTGTTCCAGCGGTCCAGGTTACGGGCGCATGCCCATCCTGCTCGGCTCCCGTCGCGCTCCGTTCCTGACATTGCATAGTCACGGCCCCATGCCGTACAACTGTAAATACTGCACATGTATAAGCTATTAACAACAGCTCGTATCTGGCTCATTATTGCGTCCAACACATATCTTGAAGCATATTTTGGCAGCTGTTCAAGCGACAGGGGTCTTCAAACGGCCTTTGTGCTTTATGCGGTGACTGGGAGGACAATTGTGACTCCTGATCATGAATTGTGGACTGAGCGCATCGATTAATTGGTTGTTTTAATCTTTTGTTTTAGTATCCCACAGGAGTCACCGACCGCGGCTGTCATGAAAGCAGTTCAGCACCACTGTCCAGGTGAAACCCTTGCTATTTGTTCCAGCGGTCCAGGTTATGGGCGCATGCCCATCCTGCTCGGCTCCCGTCTCGCTCCGTTCCTGACATTGCATAGTCACGGCCCCATGCCGTACAACTGTAAATACTGCACATGTATAAGCTATTAACAACAGCTCGTATCTGGCTCATTATTGCGTTCAACACATATCTTGAAGCATATTTTGGTGGTCCAGATAACCAGACCATATGCAGTGCCAAACCTCCATGTATCATGTTCTTTTTTCTTAGGTTCTCTTTAAGTTCCTATGTCAAACTCTCATTTTAATTTATGTATAGAGTCAAGATTTTTTCTCTATTTAAAAATATTTATCCACAAATTTATGTGTGATGATACATATAAATTATTATGAGTAATACTACACTAGCAAGCTGTGTGTTTCCCATTGTTTTTTTAAACGAAAGGCCCTCCGGCCCGGTTATATATATAAAACCTCACATGGCATCAACATAGTCTCGAATACAACACACATCACCCACACCACCGCCAAGTTCTGAGCATAGTTCCACACAAAGACCAAATAACATCGACTGAACGGGCCAGACTCACACACACGATGATACGTCTCTAACGTATAGATAATTTCTTATGTTCCATGCTTGTTTTACGACAATACCTACATGTTTTATACATACTTTATGTCATATTTATGCGTTTTTCGGAACTAACCTATTGACGAGATGCTGAAGTGCCAGTTCTTGTTTTCTGCTGTTTTTGGTTTCAGAAATCCTAGTAAGGAAATATTCTCGAAATTGGACGAAATCAACGCCCAACATCTTATAATTCCACGAAGCTTCCAGAACACCTGAGAGGCACCAGAGGGGAGCCCTGGTGGCCCCACATGTGTGGGCGGCGCGGCCAAGGAGCCAGGCGTGCCCCCTACTGTCTGGTGGCCCCAGACCCCCTCCGAGGCTGCCCTTCCGCCTAGTTAAGGACTCCGTTGCGAAAACCCTAGACGAATAAGCCACGGTAAGAGAAACCTTCCAGAGCCGCCGCCATCGCGAAGCCAAGATCTGGGGGACAGGAGTCTCTGTTCCGGCACGCCGCCGGGACGGGGAAGTGCCCCCGGAAGGCATCTCCATCGACATCACCACCATCTTCATCACCGCTGCTGTCTCCCATGAGGACGGAGTAGTTCTCCATCGAGGCTAAGGGCTATACCGGTAGCTATGTGGTTAATCTCTCTCCATGTACTTCAATACAATGATCTCATGAGCTGCCTTACATGATTGAGATTCATATGAGCTTGTATCACTATTTATCTATGTGCTACTCTATTGATGCTATTAAAGTACTCTATTCCTCCTCCATGATGTAATGGTGACAGTGTGTGCATCATGTAGTACTTGGCGTAGTTTATGATTGTGATCTCTTGTAGATTATGAAGTTAACTATTACTATGATGGTATTGATGTGATCTATTCCTCCTTTCATAGTATGATGGTGACAGTGTGCATGCTATGTTAGTACTTGGTATAATTGCGTTGGTCTATCATGCACTCTAAGGTTATTTAAATATGAACATCGAATGTTGTGGAGCTTGTTACTCCGGCATTGAGGTGCTCTTGTAGCCCTACACAATTAATGGTGTTCATCATCCAACAAAAGAGTGTAGAGTGGTTTTATTATGTGATCAATGTTGAGAGTGTCCACTAGTGAAAGTATGATCCCTAGGCCTTGTTCCCGAATAGCAAGTTACACCACAAAGATTCCTATCTCCCACGTCAACTGCACGCCAGCAAGCATTTTCTGGCCCCGTTGTCACTGTTTGTTTACTGTTCCACTACATGTTTACTCGCTGCCATATTTTATTCAGATTGCTATTACCACTCATATACATCCATATCACTTGCATCTCACTATCTCTTCGCCGAACTAGTGCACCTATACATCTGACAAGTGTATTAGGTGTGTTGGGGACACAAGAGGCTTCTTGCATTGTGATCGCAAGGTTGCTTGAGAGGAATATCTTTGACCTCTTCCTCCCTGAGTTCGATAAACCTTGGGTGATCCACTTAAGGGAAAACTTGCTGCTGTTCTACAAACCTCTGCTCTTGGAGGCCCAACACTATCTACAGGAAAAGAAGCGTGAGTAGACATCAAGCTATTTTCTGGCGCCGTTGCCGGGGAGGAAAGATAAAAGGCACTCACACTCCGGTCCCAGGTAACTAAGTTATTTTCTGGTACCGTTGTAAGTGCTCGAAGCTATTTCCTTTAGATCCTGCAATTGCATCTTTTTGTTTCTTGTTTTTATTTCACTAGTAAGGCATAATGGAAAGCAACATGGAGCTTTTTAATCTATTTCCTGAGTTAAGACATGGATTGTTTGCTGCGAAAATTAAAAAACCTATGGAACATATTAGTATGAACGCTTTGAACACCATTGTTGCTAATGATATGGAAAATTCTAAGCTTGAGGAAGCTGGTTTTGATGAGCATGATATTTTTAGTCCCCCAAGCATTGAGGAGAAAATTTTCTTTGATGATACTTTGCCTCCCATTTATGATGATTATAATGATAGTGGTCTTATGGTGCCACCTACTATGGAGAGTAAATTTTATTATGATTATACTATGCCTCCTACACTTGATGAGAATAATAATGATAGCTACTTTGTTGAATTTGCTCCCACTATTACTAATAAAATCGATTATGCTTATGTGGAGAGTAATTATTTTATGCATGAGACTCATGATAAGAATGCTTTATGTGATAGTTATATTGTTGAGTTTGCTCATGATGCTACTAGATATTATTATGAGAGAGGAAAATATGGTTGTAGAAATTTTCATGTTACTAAAACACCTCTCTATATGCTGAAACTTTTGAAGTTACACTTGTTTTATCTTTCTATGCTTGCTGCATTATGCTTCATGAATTTGTTTATTTACAAGATTCCTTTTCATAGGAAGTGGGTTAGGCTTAAATTTGTTTTGAATTTGCTTTTTGATGCTCTCTTTTTCTTCAACTCTTATTTCTTGCGAGTGCATCATTGAAATTACTGAGCCCATCTTAATGGCTATAAAGAAATCACTTCTTGGGAGATAACCCATGTGTTTATTTTACTACAGCAACTTTGTTTTATATTTGAGTCTTGGAAGTTGTTACTACTGTAGCAACCTCTCCTTATCTTTATTTTATTGCATTGTTGTGCCAAGTAAAGTCTTTGATAGTAAGGTTGATACTAGATTTGGATTATCGCGCGAAACAGATTTCTTGCTGTCACGAATCTGGGTTGAATTCTCTGTAGGTAACTCAGAAAATTCTGCCAATTTACGTGAGTGATCCTCAGATATGTACGCAACTTTCATTAAATTTGAGCATTTTCATTTGAGCAAGTCTGGTGCCTCTTAAAAATTCGTCTTTACGGACTGTTCTGTTTTGACAGATTCTGCCTTTTATTTCACATTGCCTGTTTTGCTATGCTTGATGGATTTCTTTATTCCATTAACTTTCAGTAGCTTTGTGCAATGTCCGAAGTGTTAAGAATGATTATGTCACCTCTGAAAATGTGAATTTTGATTATGCACTAACCCTCTAATGAGTTGTTTTGAGTTTGGTGTGGAGGAAGTTTTCAAGGATCAAGAGAGGAGGATGATACAATATGATCAAGGAGAGTGAAAGCTCTAAGCTTGGGGATGCCCCCGGTGGTTCATCCCTGCATATTTCAAGAAGACTCAAGCATCTAAGCTTGGGGATGCCCAAGGCATCCCCTTCTTCATCGACAAATTATCAGGTTCCTCTAGTGAAACTATATTTTTATTCCATCACATCTTATGTACTTTACTTGGAGCGTCTGTGTGCTTTTATTTTAGTATTGTTATTTTCATTCTCTGAATAAATGCTTGTGTGGGAGAGAGACACGCTCCGCTGGTTCATATGAACACATGTGTTCTTAGCTTTTAATGTTCATGGCGAAGGTTGAAACTGCTTCGTTCATTGTTGTATGGTTGGAAACAGAAAATGCTACATGTGGTAATTGGTATGATGACTTGA
Source organism: Lolium rigidum (assembly GCF_022539505.1). NCBI lineage: Eukaryota > Viridiplantae > Streptophyta > Magnoliopsida > Poales > Poaceae > Lolium > Lolium rigidum. The sequence goes on along the minus strand of NC_061514.1, from coordinate 100,826,873 downwards.
ATAATTTGATACTTGGCAATTGTTGTGCTCATATAGATCATGTTTAAGCTCTTGCATCATGTACTTTGCACCTATTAGTGAAGAAATACATAGAGCTGGTTAAAATTTGGTTTGCATGATTGGTCTCTCTAAAGTCTAGATATTTTCTAGTAAGGGTTTGAACAACAAGGAAGACGGTGTAGAGTTTTATAATGCTTGCAATATGTTTTTTATGTGAGTCTTGTTGTACTAGTTCATACTTGTGTTTGTTTCAAATAACCTTGCTAGCCTAAGCCTTGTATTGAGAGGGATTACTTCTCATGCATCCAAAATCCTTGAGCCAAAAACTATGCCATTTGTGTCGACCATACCTACCTACTACATGGTATTTCTCTGCCATTCCAAAGTAAATTGCTTGAGTGCTACCTTTAAAATTCCATTCTTTGTCTTTGCAATATATAGCTCATGGGAAAAATAGCCTAAAAACTATTGTGGTATTGAATATGTACTTATGTATCTTATTTCTTATTAAGTTGCTTGTTGTGCGATAACCATGTTCCCGGGGACGCCATCAACTACCCTTTGTTGAATATCATGTGAGTTGCTATGCATGTTCATCTTGTCTGAAGTAAGGGCGATCTACCATGAGTTGAATGGTTTGAGCATGCATATTGTTAGAGAAGAACATTGGGCCGCTAACTAAAGCCATGATCCATGGTGGAAGTTTCAGTTTTGGACAACAATCCTCAATCTCTTATGAGAATATTATTTGTTGTTGAATGCTTATGCATTAAAGAGGAGTCCATTATCTCGTTGTCTATGTTGTCCCGGTATGGATGTCTAAGTTGAGAATAATCAAAAGCGAGAAATCCAATGCGAGCTTTCTCCTTAGACCTTTGTACAGAGCGGCATAGAGGTACCCCTTTGTGATACTTGGTTAAAACATATGTATTGCGGTGATAATCCAGGTAATCCGAGCTAATTAGGACAAGGTGCGGGCACTATTGGTAATCTATGCATGAGGCTTGCAACTTGTAGGATATAATTTACATAACACATATGCTTTATTACTGCTGTTGACAAAATTGTTTCTTGTTTTCAAAATAAAAAGCTCTAGCACAAATATAGCAATCGATGCTTCCCTCTTTGAAGGGCCATTCTTTTACTTTTATGTTGAGTCAGTTTACCCATTTCCTCCCATCTCAAGAAGAAAACACTTGTGTTAACTGTGCATTGATTCTTACATACTCGCATATTGTACTTGTTATATTGCTTTATGTTGACAACTATCCGTGAGATATACATGTTACAAGTTGAAAGCAACCGCTGAAACTTAATCTTCCTTTGTGTTGCTTCAATGCTTTTACTATGAATTTATTGCTTTATGAGTTAACTTTTATGCAAGACTTATTGATGCTTGTCTTGAAAGTACTATTCATGAAAAGTCTTTACTATATGATTCAGTTGTTTACTCATTGTCTTTACCATTGCTTTGGATCGCTGCATTCATCTCATATGCTTTACAATAGTATGATCAAGATTATGTAAGTAGCATGTCACTTCAGAAATTATCTTTGTTATCGTTTACCTACTCGAGGACGAGTAGGAACTAAGCTTGGGGATGCTGATACGTCTCCAATGTATTGATAATTTCTTATGTTCCATGCTTGTTTTATGACAATACCTACATGTTTTATACATACTTTATGTCATATTTATGCGTTTTCCGGAACTAACCTATTGACGAGATGCCGAAGTGCCGGTTCTCGTTTTCTGCTGTTTTTGGTTTCAGAAATCCTAGTAAGGAAATATTCTCGGAATTGGACGAAATCAACGCCCAGCATCTTATAATTCCACGAAGCTTCCAGAACACCTGAGAGGCACCAGAGGGGAGCCCTGGTGGCCCCACACGTGTGGGCGGCGCGGCCAAGGAGCTAGGCGCGCCCCCTACTGTCTGGTGGCCCCAGACCCCCTCCGAGGCTGCCCTTCCGCCTACTTAAGGACTCCGTCGCGAAAACCCTAGACGAATAAGCCACGGTACGAGAAACCTTCCAGAGCCGCCGCCATCGCGAAGCCAAGATCTGGGGGATAGGAGTCTCTGTTCCGGCACGCCGCCGGGACGGGGAAGTGCCCCCGGAAGGCATCTCCATCGACATCACCACCATCTTCATCACCGCTGTTGTCTCCCATGAGGAGGGAGTAGTTCTCCATCGAGGCTAAGGGCTGTACCGGTAGCTATGTGGTTAATCTCTCTCCATGTACTTCAATACAATGATCTCATGAGCTGCCTTACATGATTGAGATTCATATGAGCTTGTATCACTATTAATCTATGTGCTACTCTAGTGATGTTATTAAAGTACTCTATTCCTCCTCCATGATGTAATGGTGACAGTGTGTGCATCATGTAGTACTTGGCGTAGTTTATGATTGTGATCTCTTGTAGATTATGAAGTTAACTATTACTATGATGGTATTGATGTGATCTATTCCTCCTTTCATAGTATGATGGTGACAGTGTGCATGCTATGTTAGTACTTGGTATAATTGCGTTGGTCTATCATGCACTCTAAGGTTATTTAAATATGAACATCGAATGTTGTGGAGCTTGTTAACTCCGGCATTGAGGTGTTCTTCTAGCCCTACACAATTAATGGTGTTCATCATCCAACAAAAGAGTGTAGAGTGGTTTTATTATGTGATCAATGTTGAGAGTGTCCACTAGTGAAAGTATGATCCCTAGGCCTTGTTCCCGAATAGCAAAGTTACACCACAAAGATTCCTATCTCCCACGTCAACTGCACGCCAGCAAGCATTTTCTGGCGCCGTTGTCACTGTTTGTTTACTGTTCCACTGCATGTTTACTCGCTGCCATATTTTATTCAGATTGCTATTACCACTCATATACATCCATATCACTTGCATCTCACTATCTCTTCGCCGAACTAGTGCACCTATACATCTGATAAGTGTATTAGGTGTGTTGGGGACACAAGAGGCTTCTTGCATTGTGATCGCAGGGTTGCTTGAGAGGAATATCTTTGACCTCTTCCTCCCTGAGTTCGATAAACCTTGGGTGATCCACTTAAGGGAAAACTTGCTGCTGTTCTACAAACCTCTGCTCTTGGAGGCCCAACACTGTCTACAGGAAAAGAAGCGTGAGTAGACATCACACGACACCCTGACTAAAGAGATAGCTAGATAACTCGAAAGATGTTGAGGCAGCCGTCACGTGTGCGTAGATCGTGTTCGCGCGAACAGTCTCCTGATGTTGCCCACTGCCAAGTCCAGCAGCTCCATGTCCTTTCGTCTGACCCAGAACTCTTCAACACTGCAGATGTATAGACATTTGATAAAAAAACTTCAACCGGGTTGCCGATCAGCTTTCCCTCTATAGCTAGCTTATTCTGCATATTCCAAAGGGTCCAACATTGAACCAAGCTAGCCTACGGAAAGGGTTTGCTGAACCCTGAGCGAGCACGATGAATTTCCTAGCCCCTGCCGGGTTCCAGTCGCACGAAAGAAGATCCCTCGCACCAGCCCATCAGTCTAGCAGTGGGGCTGGTGAAAAAACTGTGGTTGAAGTCCTCCCAAGCACCGCATAAAGCACAAAGGCCGTTTGAAGGCCCCTGTCGCTTGAACAGCTGCTCCCCCGGGGGTAGCCGTGTAGGGATTCGTTGCACAGAAAACAAAAAATTTCCTACCGCGAGAACGCAATCCAAGCCAAGATGCAATCTAGAAGATGGGAGCAACGAGGGGATGAACGAGACTAACCCTTGAAGATTTCCAAAGCCTATAAGAGTAGGCTCTTATTGCTGCGGTAGACGATCACTTGCCGCTTGCAAAAGCGCGTAGAAGATCTTGATCACGGTGCCACGATCGGGCAGCACCTCCGTACTCGGTCACACGTTCGGTGTTGATGACGACGTCCTTCTCCCCGTTCCAGCGGGCAGCGGAAGTAGTAGATCCTCCTTGGAATCCCGGCAGCATGACGGCGTGGTGGCGGTGTCGATGGAGATCTCCGGCGGAGCTTTGCTAAGCATATGCGGGAGAAGTAGTGGAGGAGTGGTGCTAGGGTTTGGGGAGAGGGGCGCCGGCTAGGGCACCCTTGAGGGGGTGCGGCCATGGTGGAGGCTTGAGTGGCCGGCCACCCTCCCCTTGTCCCTCATTATATAGGTGGAAGCCCCAAGAGTTGTGGTCCAAGTCTTCGAATAAGACCCCAACACCAAAACTTCCCAAAGGTGGGAAACCTATTCAAGGGGGGAGTCCTACCCAAGGTGGGACTCCCACCTTTCCTTGAGGTGGGGCTGGCCGGCCACCAAGGTGGAGCCCACCTGGGACTCCTCCCCCTTAGGGTTTGGCCGGCCATGCTAGTGGAGTCCCTCCGGGACTCCACCTTCCATAGTGCCTTTCTTCCGGACTTTTCTAGAACCTTCTAGAACCTGCCATAAATGCACCGGATCATTTCCAAACTTGGAATATGACTTCCTATATATGAATCTTATTCTCCGGACCATTCCGGAAACTCCTCGTGATGTCCTGGATCCCATCCGAGACTCCGAACAAAACTTCGAACTCCATTCCATATTCCATATCTACTTAAAACGACATCAAACCTTAAGTGTGTCACCCTACGGTTCGTGAACTATGTAGACATGGTTGAGACTTCTCTCCGACCAATAACCAATAGCGGGATCTGGAGATCCATAATGGCTCCCACATATTCAACGATGACTTTAGTGATCGAATGAACCATTCACATACGATACCAATTCCCTTTGTCACGCGATATTTTACTTGTCCGAGGTTTGATCATCGGTATCACTCTATACCTTGTTCAACCTCATCTCTTGACAAGTACTCTTTACTCGTACCGTGGTATGTGGTCTCTTATGAACTTATTCATATGCTTGCAAAACATTAGACGACATTCCACCGAGAGGGCCCAGAGTATATCTATCCGTTATCGGGATGGACAAATCCCACTGTTGATCCATATGCCTCAACTCATACTTTCCGGATACTTAATCCCACCTTTATAACCACCCATTTACGCAGTGGTGTTTGATGTAATCAAAGTACCTTTCCGGTATAAGTGATTTATATGATCTCATGGTCATAAGGACTAGGTAACTATGTATCGAAAGCTTATAGCAAATAACTTAATGACGTGATCTTATGCTACGCTTAATTGGGTGTGTCCATTACATCATTCAACAATGACATAACCTTGTTATTAATAACATCCAATGTTCATGATCACGAAATGATGATCATCTATTAATCAACAAGCTAGTTATACAAGAGGCTTACTAGGGACTCCTTGTTGTTCACATAACACACATGTATCAATGTTTCGGTTAATACAATTATAGCATGGTATGTAAACATTATCATAAACTTAAAGATATTATAATAACCATTTTATTATTGCCTCTTGGGCATATCTCCAACAGTCTCCCACTTGCACTAGAGTCAATAATCTAGTTTACATTTGTAAAGATATAACACCTTGGCCTTCCGGTGCTTTATCATGTTTTGCTCACGGGAAAAGTTTTAGTCAATGATTCTGACATGCTCAGAAACGTATGTATTTTGCAATTCATTTGCGTCTTAACGCATCACTCATTTTCCAAATGAGTCGGCATTTAAATATGTTTTGGTCTTCTGGTGGAACCTTAATTCCGCGGTCTGAAATATGTCACTAATATTGTCATACACAATATAGCTTCAACGTTCTGACACTATCGGAACTACACCAAGTTCTCAAAGAACCTCTTGACTTAACATCCTCAGTCATTGTCAAAACAATGACATACTCTGCCTTCGTTTGTAGAATCCGTCACAATATTTAGAACTCTTCTAAATCTAGCATAGACAACTTCTAGCTCATTGTGCTACCTTTTAAATAACACTTAGTATAATTTGAGATTGAAATTTATTTTTATATGCGACCAAACTAATATCGGTGCAACACATTACATCGATTTGTTTGTCATTACACCATATAAAATTATATATATATATCCTTGGTTCTTCTAAAGTACTCAAGGATATTCCTACTGTTTGTCCAATAATCATCACATGAATTATTCTGGTATATGCTCCTAACTCTTTAGAGCACAGGATATCTGATTTTGTACATAATCTTCGTGATCTAAAATCACTCATGTGTTTTTACTCATCGAGTGTCAAAAAAAACACTCAAGTCTTGTTAAACCTTCACATGAAAAGAACACCTTCTTAATATTTCTATATTGAACTACTTCAATATCCATTCTATGTACTTTGACTTAAACTTATTATGTATTCCAATCTATCTTCATAGATCTTGACCCTAAATATGTTTCAGTCCATATTCTTTCATTGAAGTTAATTTCTCAATGAAACCTTTTAATCAAGTATATAATTACATCATTTATAACCAACTATATGTCATCTACATAAAGTATTATAAATATGTCTTAGCACTTCCACTTAATTTCTTGCAAATGCAAGTCTCTTCATCGTCTCTGATGAAATCAAAAACTTTTTGACTATTTCATCTGGTGAAGATTCCAACTCCGTGATACTCACTTCATCCAATTGAAGTTTGTATACCTATCTAGTATTCCACGGACCAGCAAAACTCTTGGTTGTATCTTGTATACACCTTTAATACACACTTCTGATAAGTAATGTATTTTACCATCCTACTAACATATCTCATAAAAGAAATATGTAGTGATTACTAGAATAATCCACATAGACTATAAGCATTGCTACGTAAGATCTAATCTTATCGTAGTCAACTCTTTGAACTTTGTCGTAAACAACTTTTCGACAAGTCGAGCTTATTCAAGGATATTTCATCCAAGTCGATCAATTTTATAGATCTATTTACTTTCAAAAAGTATTTATCTATCTTGGATTTCATGGCGTATAGCCATTTTAATGGAGTCAGGGCCCATCATAACTTCTTTGTTTGTAATTGGTTTATCATTGTTCAAAAACAATCCTTTGTCCACAAATCATTTATTTGATCACAAAGTAAACCATACCTACAAGGTTCAATATGTACTTCGATCTTCATGGCTAAAACACTTTGTAGTCATGGGAGCCATGATCGTTGTGGCCGCTTCCGGAACCAATTCCGATGCTGCGCTACTCTGATCATTATGCTCAGGTTCATAAGCCTTATCAAATATATTGTCCTCCCACTCAAATACTTCGCTAGAAAACAATTTCTTGGAAATAAGCAAGTAATATTAACAAACACTTTTGTCTTTTACTTCATAGTGGAAAGAATTCCCAATCAATTCTTTGGGATAACCAACAAAGACATTTATCCGATTTCGGTTGTAAATTTTTAAACCAAAATTTAAAGAAAGGACTATTAGGGTTTATACCCATGCCATCACTCGTATGGTGTCATTTCTACGGATCATGATGATGCTCTTATTTAGTGTAAAAGCGGTAGTCTCTAAAGCATAATCCACAAAAATTATAATGGCATTAATATTTTATCTCATCATTGACCCAACAAGGTTTGGATACATCTCTTGGATACTTCATCATCACTATGATACTTCAAGAAATGTGAGTTGTAGAACAATTTCATAACTCTCTTAGATGTTCGCTAAAACTCGTAATTCAAATATTTCCATTATGATCCAATCATAGATATTTGACTTTTCTATTACGATGATTTCCACTTCATGCTGAAATTTATTTGAATCTATTCAAATGTTTCAAACTTCTTCCTTATCGAATATATCCACATATATACATTTAATTCATTGTTTGAAGTTTTCATGAAGTAGAAGAATCTTCCGCACACAACTATGCCCAGTGAACCATATACATCATCATGTATGTTTCCACTAAGTTAGTTGCCCGTTCAAAACTTGGCCTATGAACGGTATTTCAGTCATTCCTTTTAGAAGAGATTTGCAAGCGCCAAATGATTCATAAATCAAATGACTCCAATAATCCATTTGCATGGAGTTTCTTCATGCGTTCCTTTCCAACATGACCTAAATGGCGGTTTCACAAATAAGTGGAATTCAAATCATCTGCCTTACGGCATTTTAGCGTCAGTGTTATGTATGTGTGTTTCACCATTAAAATTTATAATAACTTATCCATCGTACATGGAGTAATGTCATAATTTGAACAACTCATTGTTTTTATTTGACAAGAGCAAAATAACAATTATTAAGTTCTTTATTACAAATTCTAAGGGCTAGATAGAATGCCAACGATGAACATAATAACACTTTATTTTTGTTCTAGACGTGCATTCCTATCATATTCCTTGTCAGTCACTTAGGCCATTGTATTCTTGTATTGCGTTGTTTTGTATGACACTTCATACCAACCAATATGGTACAAATACCCAAGAATTTCATTGTGTGACCAAACGAGGAATACATCCATAACATGTATATCATTTATATACACCTAAGCTAGACTTTCTAGTCTTTTCTTTCTTTCTGCCAATAATCTTTTGTAGTTTCTCTTTTAGCTTTCCTCATTATTCAGAAAGACACTTCAACATCAATAACTTCTAGGTTTGTTGGTCAAATACCAATAACCTTGAGGTTTTTACCTTGAAGTTGATCATCATATGACAAGTGTTCCGGATTTCACTATTAGTAACCTTTGTAATATGATTGAAACAATTTCACTCATAATTTTATCCATTGTATCATGATGACTTTCCGAGACCATGTCTGTACATGCTAGGCTCGTAAAGTTTTAACCTTAGTATTCGCATGTGCAAATCTGGCTTGCACCCGTTGTATGCACACGTAGAATCTATAACACCCGATCATCACGTGATGCTTCGATACGACGAGTCTTAGCAACGGTGCATACTAAGGATGATTACTTCATGGATATGCGAATATTGTTAGTGTCCCAATAGTTGGAGGATTGGGACGCCTTGCGTCTTCAACCTTCGTACATTCCCATAAAACTTATGAGTTTATGTAGTCTCACCAAATTATATTCTAACATCTTGCAATAAGGTCTTAGATATCACATATATCTCATACCTTGATTATTTCTGAAAACTAAATTTTCAGCTCCTTACTTTTCAAACAGATTTGAACTTCAAGTTTCATGGAGACAAGATAACTTTAGGTACTAATTGAAACCATAGCTCTTTTGAATCAACAATGTGAGGTTTACTAAAAGTTTGCAATAGGATTTAATCATTTCTTGATTCTTTAACAATACGGTACCAGTCCGTAAAGTTTCTTGTCAGATTTTTAACAATATTTCTATCTCAATAACAAGACTAGCGCATGGTAGAAAACGGATGCCAACACTAAAAAATTAATTCAAAATACTACTTCGACTATGTTTATGATAATTAGTTCATGTTTTAATCTAATTACTAATGAACTCCCACTTAATACAACATCCCTCATAGTTGTTAAGTGGTACACGATCCAAATCCACTACACCAAAACCGATCATCACGTGAGATGATGTAGCTTCAATGGTGAACATCAACATGTTGATCATATCATCCATATGACTCGTGTTCAACCTTTCGGTTTCCGTTGTCCCGAGGCCATGTCTGTACATGCTAGGCTCGTCAAGCAAACCCAAGTATTCCGCGTGTGCAACATGGCTTACACCCGTTGTATATGAACGTTGAATCTATCACATCCGATCATCACGAGATGCTTTGAAACGACGAACTTTGGCAACGGTGCATATGAGGGGAGAACACTTTATTATCTTGATATTAATGTGAGGGATCATCTTATAATGCTACCGTCGCGTTCTAAGCAAAATAAGATGCATAAAGGATTAACATCACATGCAATTCATATGTGATATGATATGGCCCTTTTGTCTTTGTGCTTTTGATCTTCATCTCCAAAGCACGGACATGATCTCCATTATCAACGGGCATGATCTCCATCATCGTCGGCGTAGCGTCAAGGTCCATGGCGCCGTCTTCATGGTTGTTCACCTCATGTAGCAACTATTACAACTACTTTGAAATACTACTCAACATGAAATTTAAAGACAACCATAAGGCTCCTGCCGGTTGCCACGATACAATAATGATCATCTCATACATATTCATCATCACATTATGGCCATATCATATCACCAAACCCTGCAAAAACAAGTTAGACGTCTCTAATTTGGTTTGCATATTTTACGTGGTTTAGGGTTTTCGAGAGAGATCTAATCTACCTACGAACATGAACCACAACGGTGATACTAATGTTGTCAATAGAAGAGTAAACTGAATCAGAAGAGTAAACTGAATCTTCACTATAGTAGGAGAGACAGACACCCGCAAAGCCTCTTATGCAATACTAGTTGCATGTCGAACGAGGAACAAGTCTCATGAACGCGGTCATGTAAAGTTAGTCCGGGCCGCTTCATCCCACTATGCCACAAAGATGCAAAGTACTCAAACTAAAGACAACAAGAGCATCAACGCCCACAAAACCATTGTGTTCTACTCGTGCAACCATCTATGCATAGACACGGCTCTGATACCACTGTAGGGATTCGTTGCACAGAAAACAAAAAATTTCCTACCGCGAGAACGCAATCCAAGCCAAGATGCAATCTAGAAGATGGGAGCAACGAGGGGATGAACGAGACTAACCCTTGAAGATTTCCAAAGCCTATAAGAGTAGTCTCTTATTGCTGCAGTAGACGATCACTTGCCGCTTGCAAAAGCGCGTAGAAGATCTTGATCACGGTGCCACGATCGGGCAGCACCTCCGTACTCGGTCACACGTTCGGTGTTGATGACGACGTCCTTCTCCCCGTTCCAGCGAGCAGCGGAAGTAGTAGATCCTCCTTGGAATCCCGGCAGCACGACGGCGTGGTGGCGGTGTCGATGGAGATCTCCGGCGGAGCTTCGCTAAGCATATGCGGGAGAAGTAGTGGAGGAGGGGTGCTAGGGTTTGGGGAGATGGGCGCCGGCTAGGGCACCCTTGAGGGGGTGCGGCCATGGTGGAGGCTTGAGTGGCCGGACACCCTCCCTTTGTCCCTCATTATATAGGTGGAAGCCCCAAGAGTTGTGGTCCAAGTCTTCGAATAAGACCCCAACACCAAAACTTCCCAAAGGTGGGAAACCTACTCAAGGGGGGAGTCCTACCCAAGGTGGGACTCCCACCTTTCCTTGAGGTGGGGCTGGCCGGCCACCAAGGTGGAGCCCACCCGGGACCCTTCCCCTTAGGGTTTGGCCGGCCATGCTAGTGGAGTCCCTCCGGGACTCCACCTTCCATAGTGCCTTTCTTCCGGACTTTTCTAGAACCTTCTAGAACCTGCCATAAATGCACCGGATCATTTCCAAACTTGGAATATGACTTCCTATATATGAATCTTATTCTCCGGACCATTCCGGAACTCCTCGTGATGTCCTGGATCCCATCCGAGACTCCGAACAAAACTTCGAACTCCATTCCATATTCCATATCTACTTAAAACGACATCAAACCTTAAGTGTGTCACCCTACGGTTCGTGAACTATGTAGACATGGTTGAGACTTCTCTCCGACCAATAACCAATAGCGGGATCTAGAGATCCATAATGGCTCCCACATATTCAACGATGACTTTAGTGATCGAATGAACCATTCACATACGATACCAATTCCCTTTGTCACGCGATATTTTACTTGTCCGAGGTTTGATCATCGGTATCACTCTATACCTTGTTCAACCTCGTCTCTTGACAAGTACTCTTTACTCGTACCGTGGTATGTGGTCTCTTATGAACTTATTCATATGCTTGCAAGACATTAGACGACATTCCACCGAGAGGGCCCGGAGTATATCTATCCGTCATCGGGATGGACAAATCCCACTCGTTGATCCATATGCCTCAACTCATACTTTCCGAATACTTAATCCCACCTTTATAACCACCCATTTACGCAGTGGCGTTTGATGTAATCAAAGTACCTTTCCGGTATAAGTGATTTATATGATCTCATGGTCATAAGGACTAGGTAACTATGTATCGAAAGCTTATAGCAAATAACTTAATGACGTGATCTTATGCTACGCTTAATTGGGTGTGTCCATTACATCATTCAACAATGACATAACCTTGTTATTAATAACATCCAATGTTCATGATCACGAAACGATGATCATCTATTAATCAACAAGCTAGTTATACAAGAGGCTTACTAGGGACTCCTTGTTGTTCACATAACACACATGTATCAATGTTTCGGTTAATACAATTATAGCATGGTATGTAAACATTATCATAAACTTAAAGATATTATAATAACCATTTTATTATTGCCTCTTGGGCATATCTCCAACAAGCCGGCCACGGATGAGTTGCCAAAGGAACACCTTTATCTTTGGTGATACTATGGTTCGCCAAACTTCCGCGAATGACGTGGTAACCGCCCCTTGCGCTAGGCGTGCATAGATTGAGCTGGTGGAGAATATGCCCCAGGCCCGAGGGTTCTAATGCCCAAGACACATCATCGTCATCCAGCTCTATGGGAAGCGCATGTACTTTCCTGCAGAGGTTATCCCATTCCACGGCTTCTGCAAGGCCAAACTGGCATCTGAACCGTAAGCGCCACTCCCCTGGCTCCCCCGCCGGCACCCTAGCCCCAAAGACAGTGATGTATGGCGTTTCACAACAGCTGAACAACCTTGGAAATCTGGGCCAAAGTGGGCCAGTTCCTGTCCACCAATCCATCAGAAGTAGGTCCTCCTCCGTTCTGAACCTTGTGTTTGGCTCCAAGTTTGAAATGTCATTTAACCTTTTGTATAGCGTTCCAAAATTGAGAGCCATGGGTTGGGACCTCGCCCGCGTAGAGGTCCCTGCCCCGCAGATACTTCGCCCTTAGAAGGTTTGCCCACAGACCCTCCGCAACCTGGTAGAGCTTCTAGATCCATTTCACCATTAGAGCGATGTTCATGGACTTGGTGTTGAGGACCCAAAAGCCCCCAAACTCTTTGGGTTTACACACTGTGGCCCAATCCACCATGTGATACTTCCTCTTATCCCCCACTCCTTCCTAGAAGAAACGTGAGCAGGGCCTATCCATTGCCTTGTGTGTGCCATCATGCAGCAAATATAAGCTCATGGCAAACAGATGTAGGCTTGACAGGCACGAATTGGTGAGCTCGAGACGTCCTGCCCCCCCCCCAGAAATAGTCCTTGCCATGGATCAACCTTGTGCCCCACCAGCTCCGGAAGGAATCTCCAATCCGCTACCCTTAGCATCTTATCACTAATCGGGAGGTCCAAGTAAGTGATAAGGAACTCGCCAAGTCGGCAGTTGAGTAGGTTGGCAACCCGGTGTTGTGCATCCGGTCTAACCCCCATCACCACCAACTCACTCTTGTCGAAGTTAATCTTCGGACTCGACATGTTTTCAGAACATACATTAGGGTCTTGAGATTCACAATACCCACCCTTGTAGGTTCCATCATGATCTTAGTGTCATCCGCATACTGAAGTGCGTCACCCCTCCCGGTATGAGGTGCGGCACCAGCTGTCGAGGGTACTCCTCGGCAATGCCCTTCGATTGGGGCTTAGGGTTGATGGAATCCTGTAGGCTGACACGAGACATTGGTTCACAGACAAGCGGGGAGAGCGATTTACCCAGGTTCGGGGCCCTCGATGAGGTAGAACCCTTACGTCCTACCTGTCTGATCTTGATTATGAAGATATTGGGTTACAATGGGGTGCCGAAGGGTTCGGCTGAGATCTCGTCGAGAGGCTAAGTGCTGCGGCGACCTAGCTCTAGACTTTTGGTGGCTAAGATTGCTATGATTGATCGTGTCCCTCGGCAGCACCTCTCCTGGCCTTTATATAGGAGGCCAGGTCTCAAGAGGTCTAACCGAGTATGACTATATAGGGTGCAGACTCAAGCTGAGCAATCATCTTTTTCTTCAGACGTTTCTTCATAGGAATAACTTCGAGTCCTCATTTTATCGGGTGCGCGTCCAGCGCTCCCGATGGGAGTAGCCCCCGAGTCTAAGTGCGGATGCTCGCAATCCGTGCATAGACTCAAGTTCACCATCCGATACTTTTTCCATTCCTTCGAATGCTTCGAGCATTCCTCACGACGTCACTGATGACGTTACTGAAATTTTGATTTTGACTGACAAGACGCGACCTATTGGGCCCATTCTTCCTCTGCCTGGCCCTATTTTTAAGTAATATCCACCTTTCTCGTACGGTTACCAAGGTGCCTTCTCGATTTCCACGATCACCAATGGAAAAAGGTCCCCTTAATGAACTGGCAGCAACGACACGTACCCACGCAATCCTCAAGTTCTCCCTTTCTTAAAATCTTCATAGGACAAAATCTTTAGTCTTCTCCCATATTCACCGTAGAATCTTCATGTCCTTCTTCTTCCTCTCTCTTTCACAACCGCTGCACCGCCACCACTGCTTTTTAGATCTTCTCCAGATCTTGCAATGGTGAAGAAGAAGAACCTCGCTGCCGCCGCCAGCTCCACGAGCGGTGGCGCCGCCGCCAAGGCCTCCTCAAATCTTCCGAAGAGGAGCGCTCCAGATGCTCCTCCCCCAGCCCCGGCGCCGCCAGCGCCGCCAAGCTCGATAGCCAAACCCGGAGACTGGCTAGCGTCCTCCATCACGAAGCGTGATGAGAAGAGGGCCCGAAGCCTCGGGTTAATCTCCTCCGACGAGGGGAATGTGATTCTTCCAGGTGCGATTTCTCGGCCTAATCCCCCTGCTGGTTTTACCGTGATGTTCCTATCGTTCTTGTATCGGGGTCTCTCGCTTCCTGCCCACGAATTCCTTCATCGTCTTCTGCGGACTTACGAAATCCAACTGTGGCAACTCACCCCTAATTCAATCCTCCACGTTGTTGTGTTCATCACCCTCTGCGAGGCGTTCTTGGGCATCGAGCCTCACTTTGGGTTGTGGAAGAAGATTTTCTTCGTAAAGAGATACAACATTAGTAATGGATCTTTTGTCATTGGAGGAGTGGGGTTTGTTGTCCGTTCAGAGGTTAACTATTTCAGTTTCCCAATGAGAGAATCCGTGCAAGGATGGAGACTGAAATGGTTTTATGTTAAGGATTCCTCAACAACCGAGTCCCAGCTTCCTTGCTTTGCCGACGTCCTTGAAGCCAAGTGATACGCGTACAACACGCGTCCGTTGGGAACCCCAAGAGGAAGGTGTGATGCGTACAGCGGCAAGTTTTCCCTCAGTAAGAAACCAAGGTTTATCGAACCAGTAGGAGCCAAGAAGCATGTTGAAGGTTGATGGCGGCGGAGTGTAGTGCGGCGCAACACCAGGGATTTCGGCGCCAACGTGGAACCTGCACAACACAACCAAAGTACTTTGCCCCAACGTAACAGTGAGGTTGTCAATCTCACCGGCTTGCTGTAACAAAGTATTAGATGTATAGTGTGGATGATGATGTTTGCAGAAAACAGTAAAGAACAATTGCAGTAGATTGTATTTGATGTAAAGAATAGGACCGGGGTCCACAGTTCACTAGAGATGTCTCTCCCATAAGAATTAGCATGTTGGGTGAACAAATTACAGTTGGGTAATTGACAAATAATGAGGGCATGACGATGCACATACATGATATGATGAGTATTGTGAGATTTAATTGGGCATTACGACAAAGTACATAGACCGCTATCCAGCATGCATCTATGCCTAAAAAGTCCACCTTCAGATTATCATCCGAACCGCTTCCAGTATTAAGTTGTAAACAACAGACAATTGCATTAAGTATGGTGTGTAATGTATCTGACAACTACATCCTTAGACATAGCATCGATGTTTTATCCCTAGTGGCAACAGCACATCCACAACCTTAGAACTTTCTGTCACTGTCCCAGATTTAATGGAGGCATGAACCCACTATCGAGCATAAATACTCCCTCTTGGAGTTACAAGCAAAAACTTGGCCAGAGCATCTACTAGCAACGGAGAGCATGCAAGATCATAAACAAGACATGATAGATTGATAATCAACATAACATAGCATTCACTATCCATCGGATCCCAACAAACACAACATATAGTATTACAGATAGATGATCTTGATCATGTTAGGCAGCTCACAAGATCCGACAATGATAGCACAATGAGGAGAAGACAACCATCTAGCTACTGCTATGGACCCATAGTCCAGGGGTGAACTACTCACACATCATTCCGGAGGCGACCATGGCGGTGTAGAGTCCTCCGGGAGATGATTCCCCTCTCCGGCAGGGTGCCGGAGGCGATCTCCTGAATCCCCCGAGATGGGATTGGCGGCGGCGGCGTCTCTGGAAGGTTTTCCGTATCGTGGCTCTCGGTACTACGGGTTTCGCGACGAAGACTATTTGTAGGCGGAAGGGCAGGTCAAGGGGCGTCATGAGGGGCCCACATAGTAGGCCGGCGCGGCCAGGGCTTGGGCCGCGCCGCCCGGTTGTGTGGCCACCTCGTGGCCCCACTTCGTCTCCTCTTCGTACTTCTGGAAGCTTCGTGGAAAAATAGGCCCCTGGGCATTAATTTCGTCCATTTCCGAGAATATTTCCTTACTAGGATTTCTGAAACCAAAAACAGCAGAAAACAGCAACTGGCTCTTCGGCATCATGTTAATAGGTTAGTGCCGGAAAATGCATAAATATGACATAAAGTATGCATAAAACATGTAAGTATCATCAATAAAGTAGCATGGAACATGTGAAATTATCGATACGTTGGAGACGTATCAGCATCCCCAAGCTTAGTTCCTACTCGTCCCAAGTAGGTAAACGATAACAAAGATAATTTCTGAAGTGACATGCCATCATGATCTTGATCATACTATTGTAAGCATATGTAATGAATGCAGCGATCCAAGACAATGGTAAAGACAATGAGTAAACAACTGAATCATATAGCAAAGACTTTTCATGAATAGTACTTTCAAGACAAGCATCAATAAGTCTTGCATAAGAGTTAACTCATAAAGCAATAAATTCATAGTAAAGGTATTGAAGCAACACAAAGGAAGATTAAGTTTCAGCGGTTGCTTTCAACTTGTAACATGTAAATCTCATGGATAGTTGTCAACATAAAGTAATATGATGAATGCAAATATGCAAGTATGTAAGAATCAATGCACGGTTAACACAAGTGTTTGCTTCTTGAGGTGGGAGGAAATAGGTAAACTGACTCAACATAAAAGTAGAAGAAAGGCCCTTCAAAGAGGGAAGCATCGATTGCTATATTTGTGCTAGAGCTTTTATTTTGAAAACAAGAAACAATTTTGTCAACGGTAGTAATAAAGCATATGTGTTATATAAATTATATCCTACAAGTTGCAAGCCTCATGCATAGTATACCAATAGTGCCCGCACCTTGTCCTAATTAGCTCGGATTACCTGGATTATCACCGCAATACATATGTTTTAACCGAGTATCACAAAGGGGTACCTCTATGCCGCCTGTACAAAGGTATAAGGAGAAAGCTCGCATTGGATTTCTCGCTTTTGATTATTCTCAACTTAGACATCCATATCGGGACAACATAGACAACAGATAATGGACTCCTCTTTAATGCTTAAGCATTCAACAACAATTAATTTTCTCATTAGAGATTGAGGATTGTTGTCCAAAACTGAAACTTCCACCATGAATCATGGCTTTAGTTAGCGGCCCAATGTTCTTCTCTAACAGTATGCATGCTCAAACATTTCAACTCATGGTAAATCGCCCTTACTTCAGACAAGACGGACATGCATAGCAACTCACATTATATTCAACAAAGAGTAGTTGATGGCGTCCCCAGGAACATGGTTATCGCACAGCAAGCAACTTAATAAGAGATAAAATGCATAAGTACATATTCAATACCACAATAGTTTTTAAGCTATTTGTCCCATGAGCTATATATTGCAAAGGCAAAGGATGGAAATTTAAAGGTAGCACTCAAGCAATTTACTTTGGAATGGCGGAGAAATACCATGTAGTAGGTAGGTATGGTGGACACAAATGGCGTAGTTATTGGCTCAAGGATTTGGATGCACGAGAAGTAATCCTTCTCAATACAAGGCTTAGGCTAGCAAGGTTATTTGAAGCAAACACAAGCATGAACCGGTACAGCAAAACTCACATAAAAACATATTGCAAGCATTATAAGACTCTACACTGTCATCCTTGTTGCTCAAACCTTTACTAGAAAATATCTAGACTTTAGAGAGACCAATCATGCAAACCAAATTTCAACAAGCTCTATGTATTTCTTCACTAATAGGTGCAAAGTATATGATGCAAGAGCTTAAACATGATCTATAACAATTGCCAAGTGTCAAATTATCCAAGACATTCTACCAATTACCACATGTAGCATTTTCCGTTTCCAAACATATAACAATTAACGAAGCAGATTATCCTTCGCCATGAACATTATGAGTAAAGCCAAAGGACATATTTGTCCATATGCAACAGCGGAGCGTGTCTCTCTCCCACACAATTAATGCTAGGATCCATTTTATTCAAACAAAACAAAAAGCAAACAGACGCTCCAAGCAAAGTACATAAGATGTGATGGAATAAAAATATAGTTTCACTAGAGGAACCTGATAGTGTTGTCGATGAAGAAGGGGATGCCTTGGGAATCCCCAAGCTTAGATGCTTGAGTCTTCTTGAAATATGCAGGGATGAACCACCGGGGCATCCCCAAGCTTAGAGCTTTCACTCTCCTTGATCATATTGTATCATCCTCCTCTCTTGATCCTTGAAAACTTCCTCCACACCAAACTCAAAACAACTCATTAGAGGGTTAGTGCACAATCAAAATTCACATGTTCAGAGGTGACATAATCATTCTTAACACTTCTGGACATTGCACAAAGCTACTGAAAGTTAATGGAACAAAGAAATCCATCAAGCATAGGAAAACAGGCAATGCGAAATAAAAGGCAGAATCTGTCAAAACAGAACAGTTCGTAAAGACGAATTTTTACGAGGAACCAGACTTGCTCAAATGAAAATGATCAAATTGAATGAAAGTTGCGTACATATCTGAGGATCACTCACGTAAATTGGCATAATTTTCTGAGTTACTTACAGAGGATTAGGCCCAGATTCGTGACAGCAAGAAATCTGTTTCTGCGCAGTAATCCAAATCTAGTATGAACCTTACTATCAAAGACTTTACTTGGCACAACAATGCAACAAAATTAAGATAAGGAGAGGTTGCTACAGTAGTAACAACTTCCAAGACTCAAATACAAAACAAAAGTACTGTAGTAAAATCATGGGATGTCTCCCATAAGCGCTTTTCTTTAACGCCTTTCAGCTAGGCGCAGAAAGTGTGTATCAAGTATTATCAAGAGATGATGCATCTACGGCGGGGTTTGGAGTTTTCTCAACCATGCATTGTATTTTGGATACATAAGTTTCAGCGGCTCCCTTTTCATTAGTCTTGGGCTTGCTACTCTCATCAAATAAATTTTCAGGAACAAGCCAAGCATAATTATCATCTAGAGCTTCATGCATTGCTAGGAGCTTACAAGGTATTGGTGCTTTAATCTCCCCACCATCATTAACATTATTAGTGAACTTAATTCTATCCATATCCGTCTTTTCAAGTGTTCTTTTAAAATCAGTGAACATACCAAGCCTCTTATGCTTAATAATAACTTTTCTAGCTTCTTCGGCTATATCCTCAAATTCTCACACTAGGACTTTTAAAACAAAATCTCTCTTCTCTCCCCTCTCCATATCAGAAAGTGTAAGAAACATGTGTTGTATCATGGGGTTGAGGCTAATAAATCTAGCTTCCATCATGCGTACCAAACAAACAGAGGCATCTTCATAGGTAGGGACAGCTTTTGCCAGGGGTATATCTTTAAGGTCTTCATGCATACTAACATGGGTGAAAAATTCTTCTATATTATCTCTTCCAATTATAGACCCTTGTCCCACATGTATATCTTTTACAGTAAAATTAAAAGGAAACATGATGAAATAAGTGAAGCAGATGCAAGTAACTAATTTTTTTGTGTTTTAATATGGAGAATGCAAACAATAAAGTAAAGCTAGCAACTAATTTTTTTGTGTTTTGATATAATGCAGCAAACAAAGTATTAAATAAAATAAAGCAAGACAAAAACAAAGTAAAGAGATTGGAAGTGGTGACTCCCCTTGCAGCGTGTCTTGATCTCCCCGGCAACGGCGCCAGAAAAAGAGCTTGATACGCGTACAGCACGCGTCCGTTGGGAACCCCAAGAGGAAGGTGTGATGCGTACAACCGCAAGTTTTCCCTCAGTAAGAAACCATGGTTTATCAAACCAGTAGGAGCCAAGAAGCACGTTGAAGGTTGATGGCGGTGGAGTGTAGTGCGGCGCAACACCAGGGATTTCGGCACCAACGTGGAACCTGCACAACACAACCAAAGTACTTTGCCCCAACGTAATAGTGAGGTTGTCAATCTCACCGGCTTGCTGTAACAAAGGATTAGATGTATAGTGTGGATGATGATGTTTGCAGAAAACAGTAAAGAACAATTGCAGTAGATTGTATTTGATGTAAAGAATAGGACCGGGGTCCACAGTTCACTATCGAGCATAAATACTCCCTCTTGGAGTTACAAGTATCAACTTGGCCAGAGCCTCTACTAGCAACGGAGAGCATGCAAGATCTTAAACAACACATATATGATAGATTGATAATCAACATAACATAGCATTCATTATTCATCGGATCCCAACAAACGCAACATGTAGCATTACAGATAGATGATCTTGATCATGTTAGGCATCTCACAAGATCCAACAATGATAGCACAATTAGGAGAAGACGACCATCTAACTACTGTTATGGACCCATAGTCCAGGGGTGAACTACTCACTCATCAATCCGGAGGCGACCATGGCGGTGTAGAGTCCTCCGGGAGATGATTCCCCTCTCCGGCAGGGTGCCGGAGGCGATCTCCTGAATCCCCCGAGATGGGATTGGCGACGGCGGCGTCTCTGGAAGGTTTTCCGTATCGTGGCTCTCGGTACTGGAACTATTATCGATGAAGGCTTAAGTAGGCGGAAAGGTAGGTCAGGGGGCGCCACGAGGGCCCCACATGCTAGGGCCGCGCGGCCCAAGCCTTGGCCGCGCCGCCCTGTTGTGTGGGCGCCTCGTCGCCCCACTTCGTATCTCCTCCGGTGTTCTGGAAGCTTCGTGGAAAAATAAGATCATGGGCGTTGATTTCGTCCAATTCCGAGAATATTTCCTTACTAGGATTTCTGAAACCAAAAACAGCAGAAAACAACAACTGGCTCTTTGGCATCTCGTTAATAGGTTAGTGCCGAAAAATGCATAAATATGACATAAAGTATGTATAAAACATGTGAGTATCATCAATAAAGTAGCATGGAACATAAGAAATTATAGATACGTTTGAGACGTATCAAGCATCCCCAAGCTTAGTTCCTACTCGTCCCGAGTAGGTAAACGATAACAAAGATAATTTCTGAAGTGACATGCTATCATAATCTTGATCAATACTATTGTAAGCACATGTAATGAATGCAGCGATCCAAAGCAATGGTAAAGACAATGAGTAAACAAGCTGAATCATATAGCAAAGACTTTTCATGAATAGTACTTTCAAGACAAGCATCAATAAGTCTTGCATAAGAGTTAACTCATAAAGCAATAAATTCATAGTAAAGGCATTGAAGCAACACAAAGGAAGATTAAGTTTCAGCGGTTGCTTTCAACTTGTAACATGTATATCTCATGGATAGTTGTCAACATAAAGTAATATGATGAATGCAAATATGCTAGTATGTAAGAATCAATGCACAGTAAACACAAGTGTTTGCTTCTTGAGGTGGGAGGAAATAGGTAAACTGACTCAACATGAAAGTAAAAGAAAGGCCCTTCAAAGAGGGAAGCATTGATTGCTATATTTGTGCTAGAGCTTTTTATTTTGAAAACAAGAAACAATTTTGTCAACAGTAGTAATAAAGCATATGTATTATGTAAATTATATCCTACAAGTTGCAAGCCTCATGCATAGATTACCAATAGTGCCCGCACCTTGTCCTAATTAGCTCGGATTACCTAGATTATCACTGCAATACGTATGTTTTAACCAAGTATCACAAAGGGGTACCTCTATGCCGCCTGTACAAAGGTCTAAGCAGAAAGCTCGCATTGGATTTCTCGCTTTTGATTATTCTCAACTTAGACATCCATACCGGGACAACATAGACAACGAGATAATGGACTCCTCTTTAATGCATAAGCATTCAACAACAAATAATATTCTCATAAGAGATTGAGGATTGTTGTACAAAACTGAAACTTCCACCATGGATCATGGCTTTAGTTAGCGGCCCAATGTTCTTCTCTAACAATATGCATGCTCAAACCATTCAAATCATGGTAAATTGCCCTTACTTCAGACAAGACGAACATGCATAGCAACTCACATGATATTCAACAAAGGGTAGTTGATGGCGTCCCCAGGAACATGGTTATCGCACAACAAGCAAATTAATAAGAAATAAGATACATAAGTACATATTCAATACCACAATAGTTTTTAGGCTATTTGTCCCATGAGCTATATATTGCAAAGACAAAGAATAGAAATTTAAAGGTAGCACTCAAGCAATTTACTTTGGAATGGCGGAGAAATACCATGTAGTAGGTAGGTATGGTGGACACAAATGGCATAGTTATTGGCTCAAGGATTTGGATGCACGAGAAGTAATCCCTCTCAATACAAGGCTTAGGCTAGCAAGGTTATTTGAAGCAAACACAAGTATGAACCGGTACAACAAAACTCACATAAAAACATATTGCAAGCATTATAAGACTCTACACTGTCATCCTTGTTGCTCAAATCCTTACTAGAAAATATCTAGACTTTAGAGAGACCAATCATGCAAACCAAATTTCAACAAGCTCTATGTATTTCTTCACTAATAGGTGCAAAGTATATGATGCAAGAGCTTAAACATGATCCTTATGAGCACAACAATTGCCAAGTATCAAATTATTCAAGACATTTTACCAATTACCACATGTAGCATTTGCCGTTTCGAACCATATAACAATTAACGAAGCAGTTCAACCTTCGCCATGAACATTATGAGTAAAGCCAAGGACATATTTGTCCATATGCAACTGCGGAGCGTGTCTCTCTCCCACACAATGAATGCTAGGATACAACTTTATTCAAACAAAACAAAACAAAAACAAACAAACGCTCCAAGTAAAGCACATAAGATGTGACGGAATAAAAATATAGTTTCACTAGAGCAACCTGATAATGTTATCGATGAAGAAGGGGATGCCTTGGGCATCCCCAAGCTTAGATGCTTGAGTCTTCTTGAAATATGCAGGGATGAACCATCGGGGCATCCCCAAGCTTAGAGCTTTCACTCTCCTTGATCATATTGTATCATCCTCCTCTCTTGATCCTTGAAAATTTCCTCGACACCAAACTCAAAACAACTCATTAGAGGGTTAGTGCATAATCAAAATTCACATGTTCAGAGGAGACATAATCATTCTTAACACTTCTGGACATTGCACAAAGCTACTGAAAGTTAATGGAACAAAGAAATCCATCAAGCACAGCAAAACAGGCAATGCGAAATAAAAGGCAGAATTTTTCAAAACAGAACAGTCCGTAAAGACGAATTTCTAAGAGGCACCAGACTTGCTCAGATGAAAATGCTCAAATTTAATGAAAGTTGCGTACATATCTTAGGATCACTCACGTAAATTGGCAGATTTTTCTGAGTTACTTACAGAGAATTCAACCCAAATTCGTGACAGCAAGAAATCTGTTTCTGCGCAGTAATCCAAATCTAGTATGAACTTTACTATCAAAGACTTTACTTGGCACAACAATGCAACAAAATTAAGATAAGGAGAGGTTGCTACAGTAGTAACAACTTCCAAGACTCAAATATAAAACAAAAGTTCTGTAGTAAAATCATGGGTTGTCTCCCATAAGCGCTTTTCTTTAACGCCTTTCAGCTAGGCGCAGAAAGTGTGTATCAAGTATTATCAAGAGATGATGCATCAACAGCGGGGTTTGGAGTTTTCTCAACTATGCATTGTATCTTATCTATGTAAGTTTCAGAGGCTCCCTTTTCATTAGTCTTAGGTTTGCTATTCTCATCAAATAAATTTTCAGGGACAAGCCAAGCATAGTTATTTTCTAGTGCCTCGCACATTCCTAAAAGCTTGCAAGGTATTGATGTTTTAATATCCCCCTCATAATTAACTTGATTAGTGTACTTTTGTCTATCTTTTTCCATCTTTTCAAGGATACTAGCGAAGTTGGTATAAGAGCCAAGCATATTATATTTAGTAAAAACTTTTCTAGCTTCTCTTGCTATACCCCCAAATTCTTTAAGAAGGGTTTCTAATACAAAATCTTTCTTTTCTCCTTCTTACATATCATTGAGTGTAAGAAACATGTGTTGAATCACGGGATTGAGATTAACAAATCTAGCTTCTAATGCATGTACTAAAGAAGCAACGACAATTTCATAAGTAGGAGCAAGTTCTACCAAGTGTCTATCTTCAAAATCTTCAGCCGTACTAATATGAGTGAAAAAATCTTCTATATTATCTTTCCCAAGGATAGATCCTCGGCCTACCGGTACATCTTTTAGAGTGAACTTAGGAGGAAACATGATGAAATAAACAAAAAGCAAATAAAGTAAATGCAAGTAACTAAGTTTTTGTGTTTTTAATATGGAGAACGCAAACAAGATAATAAATAAAGTAAAGCTAGCAACTAATTTTTTTTGTATTTTGATATAATGCAGCAAACAAAATAGTAAATAAAAATAAAGCTAGACAAAAACAAAGTAAAGAGATTGGAAGTGGAGACTCCCCTTGCAGCGTGTCTTGATCTCCCCGGCAACGGCGCCAGAAAAAGCCTGCTGTCGTGCAGTTGACGTGGGAGTTAGAAATCTCTGTGGTGTAATTTCCTTCACATCCCCGGCAATGGCGCCAGAAAAAGCCTTGCTGCTTGTGACGGTAAAGCACACGTCCGTTGGGAACCCCAAGAGGAAGGTATGATGCGTACAGCGGCAAGTTTTTCCCTTAGTAAGAAACCAAGGTTATCGAACCAGTAGGAGTCAAGAAGCACGTTGAAGGTTGATGGCGGCGGAGTGTAGTGCGGCGCAACACCAGGGATTCCGGTGCCAACGTGGAACCTGCACAACACAACCAAGATACTTTGCCCCAACTTAACAGTGAGGTTGTCAATCTCACCGGCTTGTTGTAACAAAGGATTAGATGTATAGTGTGGATGATGATGTTTGCAGAGAACAGTAGAACAAGTATTGCAGTAGATTGTATTCGATGTAAAAGAATGGATCGGGGTCCATAGTTCACTAGTGGTGTCTCTCCCATAAGATAAATAGCATGTTGGGTGAACAAATTACAGTTGGGCAATTGACAAATAAAGATGGCATGACAATGCACATACATGTTATGATGTGTAGTGTGAGATTTAATTGGGCATTACGACAAAGTACATAGACCGCTATCCAAGCATGCATCTATGCCTAAAAAGTCCACCTTCAAGGTTATCATCCGAACCCCTCCGAGTATTAAGTTGCAAACAACGGACAATTGCATTAAGTATGGTGCGTAATGTAATCAACAAATACATCCTTAGACATAGCATTGATGTTTTATCCCTAGTGGCAACAAGCACATCCACAACCTTAGAACTTTCTCGTCACTCGTCCCGCATTTAATGGAGGCATGAACCCACTATCGAGCATAAATACTCCCTCTTGGAGTTACAAGTATCAACTTGGCCAGAGCCTCTACTAGCAACGGAGAGCATGCAAGATCTTAAACAACACATATATGATAGATTGATAATCAACATAACATAGCATTCATTATTCATCGGATCCCAACAAACGCAACATGTAGCATTACAGATAGATGATCTTGATCATGTTAGGCAGCTCACAAGATCCAACAATGATAGCACAATTAGGAGAAGACGACCATCTAGCTACTGCTATGGACCCATAGTCCAGGGGTGAACTACTCACTCATCAATCCGGAGGCGACCATGGCGGTGTAGAGTCCTCCGGGAGATGATTCCCCTCTCTGGCAGGGTGCCGGAGGCGATCTCCTGAATCCCCAGAGATGGGATTGGCGGCGGCGGCGTCTCTAGAAGGTTTTCCGTATCGTGGTTCTCGGTACTGGAACTATTATCGACGAAGGCTTAAGTAGGCGGAAGGGTAGGTCAGGGGGCGCCACGAGGGCCCCACACGCTAGGGCCGCGCGACCCAAGCCTTGGCCGCGCCGCCCTGTTGTGTGGGCGCCTCATCGCCCCACTTCGTATCTCCTCCGGTGTTCTGGAAGCTTCGTGGAAAAATAAGATCCTGGGCGTTGATTTCGTCCAATTCCGAGAATATTTCCTTACTAGGATTTCTGAAACCAAAAACAGAAGAAAACAACAACTGGCTCTTCGGCATCTCGTTAATAGGTTAGTGCCGGAAAATGCATAAATATGACATAAAGTATGTATAAAACATGTGAGTATCATCAATAAAGTAGCATGGAACATAAGAAATTATAGATACATTTGAGACGTATCAAGCATCTTCAAAACGTCAGCCCTGAAATGTGCACGCCAGCTCCTTGAGCTGGTTTCATCAAGGAAAACATCGGCTGGTCCCAGTTTATCGATCCAGACTCAAGCCCCTTGATTTTTGTAACAAACTTCTCTTTGATTTGATGTGAAACGATGTTCTGTGGCAAAACTTGTGTTTGTAATAAACTCCGTGCTAGCAATGTTGCTAGTACACCCTTGTCATGACATTTTCACTTGCACTCTCCCGATGGGAGTAACTTTTGATGATGAAGCGAAGTGATCCGTCAGACCTTTAACGCTGTTCTTTGCAGGTTTTCCCAGTGCCCACGTTTGTCGATGACTCTTCGGGTGCCCTTTCTGAAGATGATCGAATCCAGCGTATGAAGGATCGAATCGCGCAGATTTAAAAGGATCTGCGTATTACCTATGCCTTGGCTGCCATTATCAAGAAGAAGGGCGAGATTGCAGCCGACGTAGAGCGCTATGCTCTTACTGAACTTCATAAGGCCACTGAAAGTTTGACCTGTAAGTTCCCTGGTCCTTGTGCTCATTATTCTTTGTAAAAAAAACGCATTGACTGATCTTTCTGTTGATTCCCTTGCTAGTCATAGCTCTGAACCGTGCTGAAGAGAACAAGCGGATTCACGAGCGCGTGAACGCATTGACCCAGCTGTCATCAGCCGAAGAGATTTTCTGGAGGGAGCACTCGAAAGCTTCGGCTGTCGCACAATTCCAAGATCGGATCCAGCAGGTCCACCATTTCTTCGACAAGTGCTACAAAGCCCTAAGGGTAATTTGGAGGACGATGTTCCCCTTGAACGCGGTCCCTCCTACGCTGTTGACTCTGATGTCTGAATTTGGGAATACCAAGAAGATTCGAGACTTGGTGCGAGCTCAGGTTTTTGCAGGGGCTAGATTTACACTTGCCATCGTCCTTGCACGTTATCCTTCGGCAAATCTGCTGGCTATCGCCAACGCGGTTGGTGATTTGGAGACGCTGTACCCGAAGGTATTGTTGCCCGCCAATATAATTGTCGACAAGCTTGAAAAGGATTCGAAGGTACCTGAAGAAAGAGAGACTCCGCAAGAGTAATTCAGGGTTAAGTATTTATTGTAAATAGTTATTTTGTCTACTTCGTCCAAGCGTTTGGATTGCGTAGTTGAATTTTTGTGTTCGGTATATACATGTATATGTACTTTTACTGTGTCAATGCCGTTGGCAAATTTTGAAGGAGCAAATCTTAATTGCCCGTTTAAACGCATGTGTATTCGTTGGTCAGCAAATTATTTGAGTGATCAACTCGTGTTGCAGGTCTTGCTAAACCCGTTGTATGTGCAACTTTGCTTTCAACTGATGTATGTTCGGAGAGCAGCTCCCGAATATATCGAGTGCATTAACTTTGCCGATGAGCCCGTTGTTCTATGATATTTCCATAAGTGAAATATCGAACGTGGGTTGTGTTATATGTCTTTCCAAACTCTCGCTATTTACGGCGCTCGTAGAGGCATCTATAGCGGAAGGAAAAGTTAGCACCCTTGTTTATTTAGCACTCGTAGAGGCTTTTTCGGAGCGCGATCTTTTGCCGCGTACTACGTTGCACCGTCGTTCGCCAAGAGGCGTAAGCAGGGTTTACGATGATGCGGTTTGGGTGCTCCGAATTACTGCAATGCTTTTCAAGGAGTCAAAACTTAAGTTCTCATTAATAATAGCAACACGGGACTAAGGGGCAAAAAAGGAGAGCCCTGTTTGAAAAGAAAGGAAAAACTAGCGAACTGCTTAAGCAAGGAAAGGGTTCTTCTTATCTTCCGACTTATCCACCATGTTAGTGGTTATCGAAGCGTCGTTGATTTCACTAGGAGTCTCGACAGCGATTGCCAGTGTCTTGCTGTCTCCTATGAGTGTTGTGCCATCAACTGCCAAAGTTTTTGCTGCCGAAGTTTGTGCTGTAGAAGTTTGTGCTGCCGAAGCTTCTAGAGCAAGGTCGGCTGGCTTCTTCTTCGTTCCTATGACGTGTTCTTCTTCCTTATTATCGCGTGACGATAACTTGGAAGGAAGATCGGTAATTTCCTATTTCAGCCCAAACTTTGCAGCAATCCTCTGAAAGTCACGATCACAATTGTCCGAGCGTGAGAAACTTCCATAGACTGTGATGTTTGTCCCGTTGCCCCCAGGCATTTTCAGCTTGAGGTACGCGTAGTGCGGTACAACCATGAACTTGGCATAACCTGGTCTTCCGAGTATAGCGTGATACTGCGATTCCCAGTTCACGACTTTGAACTCGATCTTTTCCTTCCTGAAGTTGTCGGATTTGCCAAAGACGACGTTCAGGTAAACTTTACCAAGAGAGTACGCCGGTGAAGTGGGGAGAATCCCATGGAAACAGGTGTCTGTTTCTTTTAGCATTCTCATGGTGATCCCTATACTCTTGATTGTGTCGACGAATATCAGGTTTAGTCCGCTTCCACCATCCATGAAGACTTTGCTCATCTTGAACCCCCCGACCTGCGCCTCGACTACTAAGGCAGCGTGTCTTGGTTTTGGTATGGTCATCGAGTGATCTGCTCAGCTGAACGTAATGTTCTGAGACGACCACTCGACATATTCAGGGATGTTCGCCATGATACTTTCTGCCAGATTGATTTCTCGAGTGAGCTTCTTCATTTCTCTTCTTGAAACACCTGTCCTGTGGATCATGCTCATCTGCCCACGTGGTGGTGGAAACGCCTCATTGGGTTGGTGAGGTTGAGCCTGCTGGACCTGATACTGCGGTGGAGGAGGTGGTGGTGGCGGTGGTGGCTGTTGCTGCTGCTGGATGAGTTTCTGCATGTCAATGAACTGCCTACAATCTCTGAGCAAGTGGCTTGACTTCGTTTTGTTGTCCTTAGAATCAACGTACGAGTGCAAGTAACATGGAGCGTTGATCTGCTCGGCGTAGGGTAGTTCGGGAGTCCTCTGTGGTCGTGGTTTGTAATTGCCACGGTTTCCAGAGTTGTTCCGATTGCCATCCTGCCGATCGTCTTGTCTGTCATCATACCGATCGTCCTGCCGATTAGAGTATCCTGCGGCTACCAGGTTACTATCGTCATAGCTGCGGTTTTTCCTCTTCTTGTGGCGATCCCTTCGTCCACCCGAGTCGTGCTTCGGTTGTTCGTCGTCTTTGTCGTCACTGCGCTGTCGCGGCTTTCGTACGTTGTCCTCGCCATCAGCCCAGCTGTTGGCGATTTCCATTAACTTGGTTATGGTTTTTGGCTTTTTGCGCCGGAGTTCCTCTATGTAGCTTTCATGTCGGATGCCATCGCTGAAGGCCTCGATTGCTCTGTCAACAGATACATCTTCAGCAGCGTTTAGGAGCTTGGTGAATCTCCCGATGTATGCGCGCATCGATTCCTTCTGCTTTTACTAGCAATGTCGTAACTCCTCAATCCCGACGGGCCTTTTGTATGTTGCTTGGAAATTGGCAACGAAAGCGTCTACTAAGTCGTCCCATGATTTGATGGAGCCCTTTGGCAGGCCTCTTAACCAAGCTCGTGCCGAGTCCTTCAGGTAAAGCTGCAAGCATTGCATTGCTGCTATCTGGTTTCCTTTGTGCAGAATCACAGTCTGCAGGTAGTCGTCTATCCAGGACCTTGGTTCCTGCTGTCCATCGTATTTGGCGGCGTCAGTAGGGGTGGGTTTGAACTTTCTGGGTGGCATCACCTCGCGGATTTTGTAGCTTAAACAATCTGCTCTCCTTAGCTCGCCGTCGTTCTCCTGACTCTCATTCGAAGAATCACTGTCATATTCCTCCCTAGCGGCGCGTCGTCGCCTTGCCTTATCAATTCTGCTCTGGGTGATTTCATCTCGAGCGTCTCTCGCATAATGCTTTGAGCCACTAGCCTGCAACGTGGTCTTTTCCTTCAGTGGGACCAGATTGTCTCCCAATATTGCGAGACTTTCTAGTGCACCTCGATGGGCTTGAGCCATGGAACCTTCAGGGCGCTGATTGATGAGGTATGCAGCGAGATTGGCAGTCGCTCCCGCGAAGGTTTTTGGTCGTGGCATGCCCGCGGTATCCGTGGTCATAAAGGACTTGGTCAGATTCGACGTTATTTCTCTGGCTTCATCTTCCGAGAGCCTGAATAATCTTGATCGGTGCTTGCCTGCCCCTTGAGTGCTTCGAGAGGCGCTTCCTCACGAGCCTCTCCGTCGTTCACTAGATTGTTCTGTCGCGGATAGGCGTCTCTCGAGGGTGGCTTGCTCTTTGGATAGTCGCTCCCGGTTTTTTTCCAATATGGAGCGGTAAGCGTTGAGGGTTCCAATCGTGGTTCCTGCAGGGAGCGGCGTGTTGTTAAGCACGGCTGCCCTGGCCGCTGCCCACTCCTCCTCTGCAATGGTGTAATCGTTGTTGTTGTTACTGGCGCTGTTCTCAAAACTTGCTCGTCTGCTGGAGCGGGGGGTGTGATCTCCGTCCCCCCTATTCCTCGTGTTATTGGCGACATAAACATGGTGGTGTGCCGTTCTTCGGGTGGCACTTTGGACGATGCTGTCGACACTGTCCTCTCCCGATGAGTACTGGGCATTGCAGATGAACGGTGTGTCACTTGATCCTAGCCCGTGCCTGGTATCACAGTTCAAGCAGTAGTACGAAGTCATCTCCGAAGATGTGGCATTGTCAGATCCAACCGACATGGAAGACGTTGAACGAGGAGTCGATGGCGCGGGCGAGTTCGTTGAGCCTATCAGACCAGCCGAAAGGTCGACTGATGACGACGTGCTTGGACCTGACGATCTGGGGGCGAGTGGTTCTAGCAATCGAAGGACTCCTTCCGAGTTGACGTTGTAGTGGACGCTGCAGAAGGTCATCTCCATGTTTCCTTATAGATCAGAAAAGGTCGAGCGAGATGAGTCGCTGTGCGGGGTGAATTCGTAGGAGCCGAAGCGAATCGGGCTTCCCAGACTTGGCGATGACGGTGTCGATGAAGCTGCCGATGACATGATTGGATCCGCCGATGACTGATCTTGTGCCGACATGGTTCCCACAGACGGCGCCAATTGTCGAGGGTACTCCTCGGCAATGCCCTTCGATTGGGGCTTAGGGTTGATGGAATCCTGTAGGCTGACACGAGACATCGGTTCACAGACAAGCGGGGAGAGCGATTTACCCAGGTTCGGGGCCCTCGATGAGGTAAAACCCTTATGTCCTGCCTCGTCCGATCTTGATTATGAAGATATTGGGTTACAATGGGGTGCCGAAGGGTTCGGCTGAGATCTCGTCGAGAGGCTAAGTGCTGCGGCGACCTAGCTCTAGACTTTTGGTGGCTAAGATTGCTATGATTGATCGTGTCCCTCGGCAGCCCCTCTCCTGGCCTTTATATAGGAGGCCAGGTCTCAAGAGGTCTAACCGAGTACGACTAGATTTACAGTAGTTCTAAATCTAAACTTTCCTTGTTCGGCTCGTTCCTTGTCTTGCCCGCCAAGGAACCTTCTGGTGCGCTGATACGTCTCCAACGTATCGATAATTTCTTATGTTCCATGCTACTTTATTGATGATACCTACATGTTTTATGCATACTTTATGTCATATTTATGCATTTTCCGACACTAACCTATTAACAAGATGCCGAAGAGCCGCTTGTCGTTTTCTGCTGTTTTTGGTTTCAGAAATCCTAGTAAGGAAATATTCTCGGAATTGGACGAAATCAACGCCCAGGGGCCTATTTTTCCACGAAGCTACCAGAAGACCGGAGGACTTACGAAGTGGGGCCACGAGGCGGCGCCACAGTAGGGCGGTGATACGTCTCCGACGTATCGATAATTTCTTATGTTCCATGCCACATTATTGATGTTATCTACATGTTTTATGCACACTTTATGTCATATTCGTGCATTTTCTGGAACTAACCTATTAACAAGATGCCGAAGTGCCGCTCTCGTTTTCTCGCTGTTTTTGGTTTCAGAAATCCTAGTAACGAAATATTCTCGGAATCGGACGAAATCAACGCCCAGGTTCCTATTTTACCCGGAAGCATCCAGAACACACGAGAACCGCCAGAGAAGGGAGGCAGGGCCACCACACCACACCCCGGCGCGGCCTAGGGGGGGGCGCCCCCCTAGGGTGTGGGCCCCCCTTCGACCTTCCTGCGCCGCCTCTCCGCCTATAAAAAGCCCCTGGATCAGAAAACCCTACATCAATTGACGAAAACCACAGAAACCTTCCAGAGCCGCCGCCATCGCGAGGCCAAGATCTGGGGGACAGGATCTCTGTTCCGGCACCCTGCCGGAGCGGGGAAGTGCCCCCGGAAGGCTTCTCCATCGACACCGCTGCCATCTCCACCGCCATCTTCATCACCGCTGCTGCTCCCATGAGGAGGGAGTAGTTCTCCATCGAGGCTCGGGGCTGTACCGGTAGCTATGTGGTTAATCTCTCTCCTATGTACCTCAATACAATGATCTCATGAGCTGCTTTACATGATTGAGATTCATCTGAGTTTTGTATCACAATTCATCTATGTGCTACTCTAGTGATGTGTTATTAAAGTAGTTCTATTCCTCCTGCACGTGTGTAATGGTGACAAGTGTGTGCACCGTGTTAGTACTTGGTTTATGCTATGATCATGATCTCTTGTAGATTGCGAAGTTAACTATTGCTATGATAATATTGATGTGATCTATTCCTCCTACATATGCATGAAGGTGACAAGTGTGCATGCTATGCTAGTACTTGGTTTAGTAGCGTTGATCTATCTTACACTAAAGGTTACTTAAACATGAGCATTATTGTGGAGCTTGTTAACTCCGGCATTGAGGGTTCGTGTAATCCTACGCAATGTGTTCATCATCCAACAAAAGTGTAGAGTATGCATTTATCTATTCTGTTATGTGATCAATGTTGAGAGTGTCCACTAGTGAAAGTGTAATCCCTAGGCCTTGTTCCTAAATACCGCTGCGTTACTACCGCTTGTTTATCGTTTTATCGCGTTACTACTGCTGCAATACTACCACCATCAACTACACGCCAGCAAGCTATTTTCTCGGCACCGTTGCTACTCGCTCATACTTATTTATACCACCCGTATTTCACTATCTCTTCGCCGAACTAGTGCACCTATTAGGTGTGTTGGGGACACAAGAGACTTCTTGCTTTGTGGTTGCAGTGGTTGCATGAGAGGGATATCTTTGACCTCTTCCTCCCCGAGTTCGATAAACCTTGGGTGATCCACTTAAGGGAAAACTTGCCGCTGTTCTACAAACCTCTCGCTCTTGGAGGCCCAACACCGTCTACAGGAAAGGAGGGGAACGTAGACATCAAGCACTTTTCTCGGCGCCGTTGCCGGGAGGAAAGGTAAAAGGCTCTCATACTACGGTCCCAGTGTAAAGTATTTTTCTCGGCGCCGTCGTGTGTGTGCTCGAAGCTATTTCCTTTAGATCCTCGCAATTGCATCTTTTTGTTTCTTGTTTACACTAGTTTGGCATAATGGACAACAATGAGCTTCTTGTTCTATTTCCTGATTTAAAACATGGATTGTTTGATGCGAAAATTAAAAAACCTATGAAATCTTCTTTGCATGCTCGGTAGTAATATTAGTATGAACGCTTTGAACACCATTGTTGACAATAATATAGAAAGTTCTAAGCTTGGGGAAGCTGGTTTTCATGATATTTTTAGTCCCCCAAGCATTGAGGAGAAAATTTTCTTTGATGATACTTTGCCTCCTATTTATGATGATAATGATACTCGGTCTTTTAGTGCCGCCTACTATGGAGAGTAAATTTTGTTGTGATTATACTATGCCTCCTACACTTGATGAGAATAATAATGATAGCTACTTTGTTGAATTTGCTCCCACTACAACTAATAAAATTGATTATGCTTATGTGGAGAGTAATAATTTTATGCATGAGACTCATGATAAGAATGCTTTATGTGATAGTTACATTGTTGAGTTTGCTCATGTTGCTACTGAAAGTTATTATGAGAGAGGAAAATATGGTTGTAGAAATTTTCATGTTACTAAAATGCCTCTCTATGTGCTGAAATTTTTCAAGCTACACTTGTTTTATCTTCCTATGCTTGTTACTTTGCTCTTCATGAACTTGTTTATTTACAAGATTCCTATGCATAGGAAGCATGTTAGACTTAAATGTGTTTTGTATTTGCCTCTTGATGCTCTCTTTTGCTTCAAATACTATTTCTTGCGAGTGCATCATTAAAACTGCTGAGCCCATCTTAATGGCTATAAAGAAAAGAACTTCTTGGGAGATAACCCATGTGTTATTTTGCTACAGTACTTTGTTTTATATTTGTGTCTTGGAAGTTGTTTACTACTGTAGCAACCTCTCCTTATCTTAGTTTTGTGTTTTGTTGTGCCAAGTAAAGCCGTTGATAGAAAAGTAAGTACTAGATTTGGATTACTGCGCAGTTCCAGATTTCTTTGCTGTCACGAATCTGGGTCCACCTCCCTGTAGGTAACTCAGAAAATTAAGCCAATTTACGTGCATGATCCTCAGATATGTACGCAACTTTCATTCAATTTGAGCATTTTCATTTGAGCAAGTCTGGTGCCATTTTAAAATTCGTCAATACGAACTGTTCTGTTTTGACAGATTCTGCCTTTTATTTCGCATTGCCTCTTTCGCTATGTTGGATGAATTTCTTTGATCCACTAATGTCCAGTAGCATTATGCAATGTCCAGAAGTGTTAAGAATGATTGTGTCACCTCTGAATATGTTAATTTTTATTGTGCACTAACCCTCTAATGAGTTGTTTCGAGTTTGGTGTGGAGGAAGTTTTCAAGGGTCAAGAGAGGAGGATGATATACTATGATCAAGGAGAGTGAAAGCTCTAAGCTTGGGGATGCACCCGGTGGTCCACCCCTGCATATATTAAGAAGACTCAAGCGTCTAAGCTTGGGGATGCCCAAGGCATCCCCTTCTTCATCAACAACATTATCAGGTTCCTCCCCTGAAACTATATTTTTATTCAATCACATCTTATGTACTTTACTTGGAGCGTCTGTTTGTTTGCTTTTGTTTTTATTTGTGTTTGAATAAATTGGATTACATCATGCTTGTGTGGGAGAGAGACACGCTCCGCTGGTTCGTATGAACACATGTGTTCTTAGCTCATAATATTCATGGCGAAGTTTCCTCTTCGTTAAATTGTTATATGGTTGGAATTGGAAAATGATACATGTAATAATTGCTATAATGTCTTGGGTAATGTGATACTTGGCAATTGTTGTGCTCATGTTTAAGCTCTTGCACCATATGCTTTGCACCCATTAATGAAGAAATACATAGAGCATGCTTAAATTTGGTTTGCATATTTGGTTTCTCTAAGGTCTAGATAATTTCTAGTATTGAGTTTGAACAACAAGGAAGACGGTGTAGAGTCTTATAATGTTTTCAATATGTCTTTTATGTGAGTTTTGCTGCACCGGTTCATCCTTGTGTTTGTTTCAAATAAGCCTTGCTAGCCTAAACCATTGTATCGAGAGGGAATACTTCTCATGCATCCAAAATACTTGAGCCAACCACTATGCCATTTGTGTCCACCATACCTACCTACTACATGGTATTTCCTGCCATTCCAAAGTAAATTGCTTGAGTGCTACCTTTAAACAATTCAAAATTTATCACCTCCGATTTGTGTCAATGTTTTATAGCTCATGAGGAAGTATGTGGTGTTTATCTTTCAATCTTGTTGGGCAACTTTCACCAATGGACTAGTGGCTTCATCCGCTTATCCAATAATTTTGCAAAAAGAGCCGGCAATGGGATTCCCGAGTCCCAAATTAATTAACAAAAATAGACACTCCTCCATGGTATGTGATTGTTGGACGGCACCCGAAGGATTCGGTTAGCCATGGCTTGTGTAAGCAAAGGTTGGGAGGAGTGTCATCATCATAATAAAACTAAAATAAAAAGGCACTCCTTCATGGTATGAGATTGTTGGCAGTGCACCCGAGGATTCGGTTAGCCATGGTTTGTGAAAGAAAGGTTGGAAGGAGTGCCACCCAAAATAAAATAAAATGGGAGCCGCTCTTTGAAGGTTTGTCTGGCAAGGGGGTTAGAGTACCCGCTACCATTCGTTGACAACAACATACACCTCTCAAAACTTTATTTTTATGCTCTCTTTATGTTTTCAAAATCAAAGCTCTAGCACAAATATAGCAATCGATTCTTTTCCTCAATGAGGACCATTCTTTTACTTTCAATGTTGAGTCAGTTCACCTATCTCTCTCCACCTCAAGAAGCAAACACTTGTGTGAACTATGCATTGATTCTTACATACTTGCTTATTGCACTTATTATATTACTCTATGTTGACAATATCCATGAGATATACATGTTACAAGTTGAAAGCAACCGCTGAAACTTAATCTTCTTTTGTGTTGTTTCAATATCTCTACTTTGAATTATTGCTTTATGAGTTAACTCTTATGCAAGACTTATTGATGCTTGTCTTGAAGTGCTATTCATGAAAAGTCTTTGCTATATGATTCACTTGTTTACTCATGTCATATACATTGTTTTGATCGCCGCATTCATTACATATGCTTTACAAATAGTATGATCAAGATTATGATGGCATGTCACTCCAGTAAATTATCCGTGTTATCGTTTTACCTGCTCGGGACGAGCGTAACTAAGCTTGGGGATGCTGATACGTCTCCGACGTATCGATAATTTCTTATGTTCCATGCCACATTATTGATGTTATCTACATGTTTTATGCACACTTTATGTCATATTCGTGCATTTTCTCGGAACTAACCTATTAACAAGATGCCGAAGTGCCAGCTCTCGTTTTCTCGCTGTTTTTGGTTTCGAAATCCTAGTAACGAAATATTCTCGAATCGGACGAAATCAACGCCCGGGTTCCTATTTTACCCGGAAGCATCCGAACACACGAGAACCGCCAGAGAAGGGAGGCAGGGCCACCACACCATACCCTGGCGCGGCCTAGGGGGGCGCGCCCCTAGGGTGTGGGCCCCCTTCGACCTTCCCGCGCCGCCTCTCCACCTATAAAAGCCCCCGGATCGAAAACCCTACATCAATTGACGAAAACCACGAAACCTTCCGCAGCCGCCGCCATCGCGAGGCCAAGATCCGGGGGACAGGATCTCTGTTCCGGCACCCTGCCGGAGCGGGGAAGTGCCCCCGAAGGCTTCTCCATCGACACCGCTGCCATCTCCACCGCCATCTTCATCACCGCTGCTGCTCCCATGAGGAGGGAGTAGTTCTCCATCGAGGCTCGGGGCTGTACCGGTAGCTATGTGGTTAATCTCTCTCCTATGTACCTCAATACAATGATCTCATGAGCTGCTTTACATGATTGAGATTCATCTGAGTTTTGTATCACAATTCATCTATGTGCTACTCTAGTGATGTGTTATTAAAGTAGTTCTATTCCTCCTGCACGTGTGTAATGGTGACAAGTGTGTGCACCGTGTTAGTACTTGGTTTATGCTATGATCATGATCTCTTGTAGATTGCGAAGTTAACTATTGCTATGATAATATTGATGTGATCTATTCCTCCTACATATGCATGAAGGTGACAGTGTGCATGCTATGCTAGTACTTGGTTTAGTAGCGTTGATCTATCTTACACTAAAGGTTACTTAAACATGAGCATTATTGTGGAGCTTGTTAACTCCGGCATTGAGGGTTCGTGTAATCCTACGCAATGTGTTCATCATCCAACAAAAGTGTAGAGTATGCATTTATCTATTCTCGTTATGTGATCAATGTTGAGAGTGTCCACTAGTGAAAGTGTAATCCCTAGGCCTTGTTCCTAAATACCGCTGCGTTACTACCGCTTGTTTACTCGTTTTTATCGCGTTACTATCGTCGCAATACTACCACCATCAACTACACGCCGACAAGCTATTTTCCGGCACCGTTGCTACTCGCTCATACTTATTTATACCACCCGTATTTCACTATCTCTTCGCCGAACTAGTGCACCTATTAGGTGTGTTGGGGACACAAGAGACTTCTTGTTTTGTGGTTGCAGTGGTTGCATGAGAGGGATATCTTTGACCTCTTCCTCCCCGAGTTCGATAAACCTTGGGTGATCCACTTAAGGGAAAACTTGCCGCCGTTCTACAAACCTCTCGCTCTTGGAGGCCCAACACCGTCTACAGGAAAGGAGGGGGAACGTAGACATCGGGCGGCGCGGCCCGAGTGCCGGCCGCGCGGCCCTAGCGTGTGGGCCCCTCGTGTGGCCCCCCGACCTGCCCTTCCGCCTACAAATAGCCTTCGTCGCGAAACCCCCGGCACCGAGAGCCACGATACGGAAAACCTTCCAGAGACGCCGCCGCCGCCAATCCCATCTCGGGGGATTCAGGAGATCGCCTCCGGCACCTTGCCGGAGAGGGGAATCATCTCCCGGAGGACTCTACACCGCCATGGTCGCCTCCGGAGAGATGTGTGAGTAGTTCACCCCTGGACTATGGGTCCATAGCAGTAGCTAGATGGTTGTCTTCTCCTCATTGTGCTATCATTGTCGGATCTTGTGAGCTGCCTAACATGATCAAGATCATCTATCTGTAATACTATATGTTGTGTTTGTTGGGATCCGATGGATAGTGAATACTATGTTATGTTGATTATCAATCTATCATGTGTTGTTTATGATCTTGCATGCTCTCCGTTGCTAGTAGATGCTCTGGCCAAGTTTTTGCTTGTAACTCCAAGAGGGAGTATTTATGCTCGATAGTGGGTTCATGCCTCCATTAAATCTAGGACAGTGACAGAAAGTTCTAAGGTTGTGGATGTGCTGTTGCCACTAGGGATAAAACATCAATGCTATGTCCGAGGATGTAGTTGTCGGTTACATTACGCACCATACTTAATGCAATTGTCTGTTGTTTACAACTTAATACTGGAAGGGGGTCGGATGATAACCTGAAGGTGGACTTTTTAGGCATAGATGCATGCTGGATAGCGGTCTATGTACTTTGTCGTAATGCCCAATTAAATCTCACAATACTCTTCATATCATGTATGTGCATTGTCATGACTTCATTATTTGTCAATTGCCTAACTGTAATTTGTTCACCCAACATGCTAATTCTTATGGAAGAGACACCTCTAGTGAACTGTGGACCCCGATCCTATTCTTTACATCTGAAATACAATCTACTGCAATTGTTCTTTACTGTTTTCTACAAACATCATCATCCACACTATACATCTAATCCTTTGTTACAGCAAGCCGGTGAGATTGACAACCTCACTGTTATGTTGGGACAAAGTACTTTGGTTGTGTTGTGCAGGTTCCACGTTGGCGCCGGAATCCCTAGTGTTGCGCCGCACTACATCCATGCTTCTTGGCTCCTACTGGTTCGATAAACCTTGGTTTCTTACTGAGGGAAAACTTGCCGCTGTACGCATCACACCTTCCTCTTGGGGTTCCCAACGGACGCGTGTTGTACGCGTATCATGCGCCATCCAAGTGGCCCGCCTTGCCTTCAAGTGCCTTCATGGGCCTCCAACTAGATTGTACAGGATAGGGCAATGTTGGTTACCCGAAGGGTAATGCCCACGTCACCAGCCCCTTGACATGATCGGCATCGCTAGCTTAAGACAAAATTGCGGCCAGTCCCTCCACCAAGAAATCGAACAAGATTGGCAAGAGCGGGTCTCCCTGCCGCACTTCTCGCACGTTACGGAAGAAATGTCATATTTCTCTGTTAACATTAATCATTGTCTGGCCACCCTGGACCAGCTACATGAGCCTATGGACCATCATCGCGGAGAATCCCTTCCGAAGAAGTATCTCCTGAAGAAAGTCCCAATTAACCCTATCATATGCCTTCTCGAAGTCCAACTTCAGGAGCAAACCCTTTTGCTCGCTAAAGTGCATCTCGTGGACAATCTCGTGTAAGGCAGGCGCTCCCTCATGAAGGCATCTACCTTTGATAAATGTCGATTGCCAGCGATCTATCGCCCTATGCGCAATGGGAGATAATCTAGTCGCGTAGGCCTTCGCCACAAATTAAAAAATCACGTTAATGAGAGTAATAGGCCTGAATTCAAAGTGATGATCCCGAAGTTGAGGTGGGCAATGTCCACCCTACCCAGGGCGAAATCATTGAGCATATGAAGGATAGGTCCTCTTAGGGTTCCCCAGAACCACTTAAAGAGCGGGACTGGCAGGCCATCAAGGCCAGGGGCTGAGTCCTATTTCATCTCACGAGGACCTCATCAAGCTCCTCAGCCGTGAAAGTGAGCTCAAGGTCATGGTTCTCCTCATCTGACACACGCTGGTTAACCTCCCATAGGTGTTGGCCAAGGGAAAACCTCCTAGTTTTCCCCTCTGATCCCATCATGCCCTGGTAAAACAGGTAAATATGTTCCATCATATCCCTCTGTTCATGAACCTCCCCTTGGTCCGTGATGAGTCTAGGAATCGAGCACTTCCTCCTAAGTCCATTCGCAATGGCGTGGAAGTAGGCAGTGCAGGAGTCCCCCCTGAGCGTCCATTGCACACGGCTGGGTTGACGCCAATACTCCTCATCGCCCTATCTAATGCCAACAGTTGATCCTCAAGGTGATACCTGAGCGCCCTACCTTCCCCATCCAAACTTGAGGAGTCTGCGACTCGATCAAGATTTGTTACCTGGAGGAGGAGGTTGGCTCGGAAATCCATTTTTTCCTTACCCAAGTTAGCTCCCCACCCCTTGAGGAACTGCCGTGAATTGTAGGCCACACACTGCCACATCTCATTGTAGCACCTATGTGGCCCAAGCTCATTGATGAAGCTCTCAAGTTTCATCTTAAAGAGCTCCCAAAACTCTGGGATGCCAAACCACCGAGTCTGGAAGAAGAACTGTGGCTGCACACGTCTAGTCTCTCTCCACTCGATAGGAGGAGAGCCGTGTGATCCGAACCAATCCTTGTGATCACTGTGAGCGAACATAAAGGGAACGCCGTCTCCCAGGCAGGCGCCACAAGCACACGGTCTAGCACACAACGTGTAGGTCGTAGACGCTTGTTGGTCTAGGTGAAGCGAGCCCCTGTCTGCTCCAGCTCGCGTAAGACCATTGACGCAATAGCCTCACATTGAAGCGTCTCACCCTCGGCCAGTGAATGCTTTCATTGGCGACCCAGATGAGGCTTAAGTCGCCCCCAATAACCACCGGATACTGACTCGTTGCCACCGCCTAGGTTAGTTCCCCCAAGAACTCCTTTGTGCACCGATGGTCCGCGGGACCATACACAGGGAAGAAACACCGTTTCATGTTGTTGCTTCACTGTAGTACGGCGGCGGAGATAGGTACCCTTCCTCCAAGCGTCCACCTCGAAACAATCATCACGGAACCCTAGGAGCATACCCATAGTATGCCTCTTTGTTATGGACCGTGATATGAGGGACGTACTTCTTAGAGGTTGCTACCGCCATGGCCTATATGCACTTGATGAGCTGTCCGCTGCCCTTGCTCCTGCTGCTGAGTTTCGAGTCTTCAGTGGTGTTCGTGTGTCTCCATCACAGTGGCACTCTCGCCTTGGCCATCCAACATCACCCATTGTTGTCCATGTCCTCCACCGTGATACGTCTCCGACGTATCGATAATTTCTTATGTTCCATGCCACATTATTGATGATATCTACATGCTTTATGCACACTTTATGTCATATTCGTGCATTTTCTGGAACTAACCTATTAACAAGATGCCGAAGTGCCAGTTGATGTTTTCTGCTGTTTTTGGTTTCAGAAATCCTAGTAAGGAAATATTCTCGGAATTGGACAAAATCAACGCCCAGGGTCCTATTTTGCCACGAAGCTTCCAGAAGACCGAAGAGGAGACGAAGTGGGGCCACGAGGTGGCCAAACCATACGGCGGCGCGGCCCAAGCCCTGGCCGCGCCGACCTGTGACCCTCGTGACGCCCCTTGACCTGCCCTTCCGCCTACAAATAGCCTTCGTCGCGAAACCCCCAGTACCGAGAGCCACGATACGGAAAACCTTCCAGAGACGCCGCCGCCGCCAATCCCATCTCGGGGGATTCAGGAGATCGCCTCCGGCACCCTGCCGGAGAGGGGAATCATCTCCCGGAGGACTCTACGCCGCCATGGTCGCCTCCGGAGTGATGTGTGAGTAGTCTACCCCTGGACTATGGGTCCATAGAAGTAGCTAGATGGTTGTCTTCTCCCCATTGTGCTTAATTGTTGGGTCTTGTGAGCTGCCGAACATGATCAAGATCATCTATCTGTAATTCTATATGTTGTGTTTGTTGGGATCCGATGAATAGAGAATACTATGTTATGTTGATTATCAATTTATATCTATGTGTTGTTTATGATCTTGCATGCTCTCCGTTATTAGTAGATGCTCCGGCCAAGTTGATGCTAGTAACTCCAAGAGGGAGTATTTATGCTCGATAGTGGGTTCATGTCTCCGTGAATCGGGGGAGTGAGAGAAACCTCTAAGATTATGGATGTGCTTGTTGCCACTAGGGATAAAACATTGGCGCTATGTTCGAGGATGTAGTTACCGATTACATTACGCGCAATACTTAATGCAATTGTCCGTTGTTAGCAACTTAATACCGGAGGGGTTCGGATGATAACCTCGAAGGTGGACTTTTTAGGCATAGATGCATGCTCGGATAGCGGTCTATGTACTTTGTCGTAATGCCCAATTAAATCTCACAATACTCATCATAATATGTATGTGCATGGTCATGCCCTCTTTATTTGTCAATTGCCCAACTGTAATTTGTTCACCCAACATGCTCGTTTATCTTATGGGAGAGACACCTCTAGTGAACTGTGGACCCCGGTCCAATTCTCTTTACTCGAAATACAATCTACTGCAATACTCGTTCTACTCGTTCTCTCGCAAACAATCATCATCCACACTATACATCTAATCCTTTGTTACAGCAAGCCGGTGAGATTGACAACCTCGCTGTTTCGTTGGGGCAAAGTACTTGGTTTGTGTTGTGCGGGTTCCACGTTGGCGCCGGAATCCCGGTGTTGCGCCGCACTACATCTCGCCGCCATCAACCTTCAACGTGCTTCTTGACTCCTACTGGTTCGATAAACCTTGGTTTCTAACTGAGGGAAACTTACTGCTGTACGCATCACACCTTCCACTTGGGGTTCCCAACGGTCGCGTGCTGTATGCGTGTCACACCGCCATGAGTTACCATTAGAGTCTAGTAATAAAGATGTTGCCTTTTGTGATGCCTGTCAGCAAGGCAAGAGTCAACATAGACCAGCGAATACATAAGGAACGGTGAGGTGTCAGCCGTAGAGGGAACAAAACCATGAGCCCAAAGAGCGGTGCCAAGACGTGCATGCCAAGCACGGGGAGTCTGCTTCAGACCATAAAGCGCCTTGACAAGGCGACACGAATGTTGCGGGAGAGCTGGATTAACGAGACTAGGGGGCTGCCACATGTATACCTCTTCCTCAAGGACACCATGAACATCAAGCTGACGAAGAGACCATCCTCTAGTGACAGCCATCGAGAGCAAAAGACGAATAGTGGTGGGCTTGACCACCGGACTAAAGGTGTCCTCGTAATTAAGGCCATAACGCTATTTGAAGCCTTTAGCAACCAGCCTAGCCTTGTATATTTCAGTAGAGCCATCAGCATGTTTCTTGACTTTGAAAACCCACATGGCATCAATGATACTGATGACAGTCTTGGGAGGAACCAAACATCATGTCTCATTCTTGAGAAGATCCTGATATTCTTGTTCCATTGAAGTGCGCCGGTGAGGACTACTCATAGCAGCCTGAAAATGCTGAGGTTCAGCAATAGGATCCAATTGTGCTTGTGCCATGCATGTCGCGAGCCATGAAACCGTGACGTCGGTGCGCTCATGAGGACGAAACACCCCACCTTTGTTGCATGTATGGGGACTCAAGACAGGGGGTGGAGCAGGTGGCGAGGGAGTCGGTATGGTGTCGAGGAAGGCTCAACACCAGAGGTGGCAGGAGTCGATG
Organism: Lolium rigidum; assembly: GCF_022539505.1. Classification (NCBI taxonomy): domain Eukaryota; kingdom Viridiplantae; phylum Streptophyta; class Magnoliopsida; order Poales; family Poaceae; genus Lolium; species Lolium rigidum. The sequence continues at coordinate 100,782,387 of NC_061514.1, read as the reverse complement.
TCGAGGACGCATTGGAGCACTGCTGTCGAGGAGACAGTGCAGGGGGCATCGATGGTGTCGAAGCAGTAGGAGAAGGTGGCACACTCGGGGGAGACGCCGGCCTAGGTGAGCTGGGTGCAGAGGACTGCGCGGGCGACGCGTATGTCGGTGGGCTGCCAGGCTAGGACAACCCAACCAACGACATAGGGGGCGCGGGTGTTTACGAGGCGGGACGCTGGGTCGGGGTGCTGGCTGGTAGCGCAGAGGCCGAGCGCGGACGTCAGATGGGCCACGGTACTGGCGGGTAGCGCAGAGGCCGAGTGCGAGCGCGTTGCATGGGGCATGCAGGCTGGCCGATCGACGTGATCGACATCGGCAAGATGAGGCGAGGCAGCAGCAGATTCGGCCTCATCCAGGAGCTGCAGACGCGAACATCTCCCAATACCCGAACCATGGTTAGACAACAAAGAGGGCAAATCTGCAGCATCTACAAATTGATCATGAAACATAGGTGATGTGTGTAGAGGCGTGGAAACGGTGGTAGGAGTAGGGAGAGAAGAAAAGGGAAAACATGGTCATCAAAGACAACATCTCGTGAGATATACACACGGTTAGACAATACATGAAGGCACTTATACCCTTTATGAATGGAACTATACCCAAGGAAAACACATTTTTCGGACGAAACTCAACCTTGCGATTTTTATAGGGACGGAGACAGAAGTATGAGCTAGCAAAGTTAACCCGGAGACAGAAGTTCACATACACACTAGCAGAATGGTTCAGCCGAACGTAAGCATCGTCATATTGTTGAAACCGGGTTAACTTTGCTAGCTCATACTTATGTCCCGTTTCGTTTCTGGAGTGATGCCTTTACTACAGCCTGTTTTCTCATTAATAGGCTCCCGTCACGGCTCCTTCGTATGAATACTCCGCTTGAACTCTTGCTTGGTTAGATTCCTGATTACATGTTTCTTTAAGTGTTCAGTTGTGTGTGCTGGCCGCATCTCCGTCCCTATAAAAATCGCAAACTTGAGTTTCGTTCTAAAAAATGTGTTTTCTTTGGGTATAGTTCCATTCATAAAGGGTATAAGTGCCTTCATGTACCATCTAACCGTGTGTATGTCTCACGAGATGTTATCTTTGATGACCATGTTTTCCCTTTTCCGCTCTCCCTACTCCTGCCACCGTTTCCACGCCTCTACACACATCACCTATGTTTCATGATCAATTTGTAGATGATGCACATTTGCCCTCTTTGTTGTCTAACCAATGTGCGGGTATTGGGAGATGTTCGCATCTGCAGCTCCTAGGTGAGGTTGAATCTGCTGCTGCCTCGCCTCATCCTGCCGACGTCGATCACGTTGATCGGCCAGCCTGCATGCCCCATGCAACGCGCCCACACTCGGCCTCTACGCTACCAGCCAGTACCGCAGCCCAGCTGACGTCCGCGCCGCGTGCCAGCGCCCCGACCCAGCGGCCCGCCTCGTAAACACCCGTGCCCCCTATGTCGTCGGTTGGGTTGTCCTAGCCTGGAAGCCCACCGCCATCTGCGTCGTCCGCGCAGCCCTTTGCACCCAGCTCACCTGGGCCGGCGTCTCCCTCGAGCGTGCCTCCTTCTCCTACTGCTTCGACACCATCGGTCCCTGATGTCTACGGGAGCTTCTATTCTTGTAGACAGTGTTGGGCCTCCAAGAGCAGAGGTTTGTAGAATAGCAGCAAGTTTTCCTTAAGTGGATCACCCAAGGTTTATCGATCTCAGGGAGGAAGAGGTCAAAGATATCCCTCTCAAGCAACCCTGCAACCACAAAGCAAGAAGTCTCTTGTGTCCCCAACACACCTAATAGGTGCACTAGTTCGGCGAAGAGATAGTGAAATACAGGTGGTATGAATAAGTATGAGCAAGTAGTAACGGTGCCGGAAAAGTGCTTGCCGGCGTGTGGTTGATGGTGGTAATATTGCGGGCGGTAGAGATGCGAAGAGAACAAGTAAACAAGCAGCGATAGCGATATTTGGGAACAAGGCCTAGGGATCATACTTTCACTAGTGGACACTCTCAACATTGATCACATAACAGAATAAATAAATAGATGCTAGACTCTACACCCTCTTGTTGGATGATGAACACCACTAACTGTGTAGGATTACACGAACCCTCAATGCCGGAGTTAACAAGCTCCACAATATTCGATGTTCATATTTAAATAACCTTAGAGTGCATGACAGATCAACACAACCAAACCAAGTACTAACATAGCATGCACACTGTCACCTTCACGCTACGAAAGGAGGCATAGATCACATCAATACCATCATAGCAATAGTTATCTTCATAATCTACAGGAGATCACAATCATAGCCTACGCCAAGTACTAACACGATGCACACACTGTCACCATTACACCGTGTAGGAGGAATAAACTACTTTAATAACATCACTAGAGTAGCACATAGATAAATTGTGATACAAAACACATTGCAATCATAAAGGGATATAAATAAGCATTTCACTATGCCATTCATAACAGTGAATAAGTATTCTGTGAAATATAGCCTAAGAGACCCACACGGTGCACACACTGTCACCTTTACACACGTGGGACAAGGAGTCTCCGGAGATCACATAAGTAAAATCCACTTGACTAGCATAATGACATCTAGATTACAAGCATCATCATATGAATCTCAATCATGTAAGGCAGCTCATGAGATTATTGTATTGAAGTACATAGGGAGAGAGATTAACCACATAGCTACCGGTACAGCCCCGAGCCTCGATGGAGAACTACTCCCTCCTCATGGGAGACAGCAGCGTTGATGAAGATGGCGGTGGAGATGGCAGCGGTGTCGATGGAGAAGCCTTCCGGGGGCACTTCCCCATCCCGGCGGCGTGCCGGAACAGAGACTCCTGTCCCCCAGATCTTGGCTTCGCGATGGCGGCGGCTCTGGAAGGTTTCTCGTACCGTGGCTTTTCCGTCTCGAGGTTTTAGGTCGAGGGGGCTTAAATAGGCAAAGAGGCGGCGTCAGAGGGTCGAAGAGGCGGTGAGATGATAGGGCGGCGCGGCCAGGGCCTGAGCCGCGCCGGCCTACCTCCTGGGCCCCCTGTGGGTCCACTCTGGCGACTCTCGGGTGTTCTGGATGCTTCCGGGTATTCTAAGATGCTGGGCGTTGATTTCGTCCGATTCCGAGAATATTTCCTTACTAGGATTTCGGAAACCAAAAACAGCAGAAAACATCAACTGGCCCTTCGGCATCTCGTCAATAGGTTAGTTCCGGAAAACGCATAAAAACGATATAAAGTATGCATAAAACATGTAGATATCATCAATAATGTGGCATGGAACATAAGAAATTATCGATACGTCGGAGACGTATCAGTCCCCCCTGCATTGTCTCCTCGAGAGCAGTGCTCCAATGCTTCCTCGACGTCGACTCCTGCCACCTCTGGTGTTGAGCCTTCCTTGACACCATCACCGACTCCCTCGCCACCTGCTCCACCCCTTGTGTTGAGTCCCCATACATTCAACAAAGGTGGGGTGTTTCGTCCTCATGAGTGCACCGACGTCACGGTTTCATGGCTCGCGACTTGCATGGCACAAGAACAATTGGATCATATTGCTGAACCTCGGCATTTTCAGGCTGCTATGAGTATTCCTCACTGGCGCACTTCAATCGAACAAGAATATCAGGCTCTTCTCAAGAATGAGACATGATGTTTGGTTCCTCCCAAGACTGGCATCAGTATCATTGATTCCATGTGGGTTTTCAAAGTCAAGAAACATGCCGATGGCTTTATTGAAATATAAAAGGCTAGGCTGGTTGCTAAAGGCTTAAAATAGCGTTATGGCCTTAATTATGAGGACACCTTCAGTCCGGTGGTCAAGCCCACCACTATTCATCTTCTGCTCTCGCTGGCTGTCACTCGAGGATGGTCTCTTCACCAGCTTGATGTTCAGAATGCCTTTGTTCATGGTGTCCTTGAGGAAGAGGTATACATGCGTCAACCCCTGGTCTCGTTGATCCAACTCGTCTGCAACATTCGTGTCCCCTTGTCAAGGCGCTTTATGGTCTGAAGCAGGCTCCCCGTGCTTAGCATGCACATCTTGGCACCGCTCTTCGGGCTCATGGTTTTGTTCCCTCTACGGCTGACACCTCACCGTTACTTATGTATCTGCTGGTCTAGTTTCTGCTTTGAGTGGTGATTTTGCTGTTAAAGATCTTGGCAAGCTGCATTACTTCCTTGGTTTGACTCTCACTCAGTAGAAGTACTCTCCGAATCTTCTTCGATGTTCTAGTATGCTCAAGTGCAAGACTGCTACTACACCCATGACCTCTACTGCTAGACTATATGCTCTCGATTGTACTCTTCTTTCTGCTGATGATGCCACCGACTACCGCTGTGTTGTTGGTGGTCTACAGTACTTGACTACCACTTGTATTGATGTTTCCTATGCTATCAACCGTGTATGTCAGTTTCTCCATGCACCTCTAGATTCTCACTGGACTACTGTTAACCGTATCCTGCGCTATTTTCGGTTGACACCTTCATATGGCTTGCATCTGCAGTCGGCGCCTTATGAAGTCCTATCTGCGTTCTCTGATGCAAATTGGACTAGTAGTCCGGATGAAAGACGATCAACGGGGGGATATGCAGTGTTCCTTGGTCCTAACTTGATCGCCTGGAGTGCTCGAAAATAAGTGATAGTGTCCCGCAGTAGCATTGAAGCCGAGTAAAAAGCAGTTGCCAATGCCACAACTGAGATCATTTGGATACAATCGACGTTATGGTATGCTAAAGTGCAAGACTGCTACTACACATATGTCCTCTACTGACAAACTGTCTGCTCTCGATGGTGCTGTTCTTTCTGATGATGATGCCACCGAGTACCACAATGTTGTTGGTGGTCTGCAGTACTTGACTATCACTCGTCCTGATCTTTCCTATCCTGTCAACCATGTCTGTCAGTTTCTCCACGCACCTCGAGATTCTCACTGGACTGCTATTAAGCGCATCCTGCGTTATTTTTGGTTGACACCTTCTTATGGCTTGCATCTGCAGCCGATGCCTTTTGGAGTCGTATCTGCGTTCTCTGATGCAGACTAGGTTGGTAGTCTGGATGACAGACGGTTAACGGGGGGATATGCAGTGTTCCTTGGTCCTAACTTGATCGCCTAGAGTGCTTGAAAACAAGCGACAATGTGCCGCAGTAGCACTGAAGCTGAGTACAAAGCAGTTTCCAAGGCCACAGCTAAGATCGATACATTCTTTGCTCCGAGAGTTGGGGATCTCTCAGGAGCACCCGCCGATCTTTTGGTGTGATAACATCGGTGTTATGTATCTATCTTCAAATCCAGTATTCCATGCCTGAGCGAAACACATCGAGGTTGACTATCACTTTGTGAGGGAACGTGTTTCTCAGAAGCTGCTTCTTATCAAGTTCATCCCTTCGAAGGATCAACTTGCTGACATCTTCACGAAGCCGCTAAACCTCATCCCTACCTCAGTTTGAAGGTTGTCAGTGCAATCTCAACCTGCTGAATTCTTGAGAGCACGGTTGAGATTGAGGGAGGGTGTTAGACTCTGTATATACTGGGTCTTTGTACATGTATTGTAGTCCCATATGTATCTGTATTGTACACGGTGATGTACCTGTATATAATGCATGGGTCACCCCACGTTGGAGATGTGCCACAAACCCTAAAACACTTGTGTAATAATCCCACATCCTGCAAACTAAAAACTAGAGCGAGAACCGCGGCTGCCGCTGGGTAGGAGCGCCGCCGCCCCGATCTCCCTGCTCTGGCCGCTCCCGCTTCAACCGAGTTTAGATCCGGGTGCTCCTCCACGCTCTCTGTCCTTCCTGCCTGCAGCCTCGCGCCTCGGCCAGGGGAGTCGAGCCTGCGGAGCTCATCTCCCCGCCAAGCTCGCCGGCATGTGTGATACGTCTCCAATGTATCCATAATTTCTAATGTTCCATGCTTGTTTTATGACATTACCTACATGTTTTGCTCGCACTTTATAATGATTTCATGCATTTTCCGGAACTAACCTATTAACAAGATGCCGAAGTGCCAGTTCCTGTTTTCTGCTGTTTTTGGTTCCAGAAAGGCTGTTCGGGCAATATTCTCGGAATTCGACGAAACGAAGACCAAACATCATAATTCACCTAGACGGACCAGGACACCGAAGGGGAGACGGAGAGGAGGCCCAGGGCCCCCACACCACAGGGCCGCGTGGGCAGGCCCCTGGCCGCGCCAGCCTATGGGGAGGGCGCCTTGGTGCCCCTCCTGCGCCGCCTCTTCGCCTATAAGACCCCCTTCGACCTAAAAACGTGATACCAATTGACGAAACTCCAGAAAGACTCCAGGGGCGCCGCCGCCATCGTGAAACTCCAATTCGGGGGACAGAAGTATCTGTTCCGGCACCCTGCCGGGACGGGGAAGTGCCCCCGGAAGCCATCTCCATCGACGCCACCGCCTCCATCATGCTCCGTGAGTAGTTCCCCCATGGACTACGGGTTCTAGCAGTAGCTAGTTGGTACTCTCTCCCATGTACTTCAATACAATGATCTCATGAGCTGCCTTACATGATTGAGATTCATCTGATGTAATCGGTGTTGTGTTTGTTGGGATCCGATGGATGATACATTATGATTAGTCTATCTATAAAGTTTGTGAAGTTATTGTTGCTGCAATTTGTTATGCTTAATGCTTGTCACTAGGGCCCGAGTGTCATGTCTTAGATTTAAGCTCTATACTTATTGCTTAGATTGTATCTACAAGTTGTATGCACATGTCTATGTCCGAACCAAAGGCCCCAAAGTGACAGAAATTGGGACAACTGGAGGGGAAGGCGTAGGTATGAGGATCACATGTTTTCACCAAGTGTTAATGCTTTGCTCCGGTGCTCTATTAAAAGGAGTACCTTAATAGCCAGTAGATTCCCTAGAGGCCCGGCTGCCATCGGCTGGTAGGACAAAAGATGTTGTACAAGTTTCTCATTGCGAGCACGTATGACTATATATGGAAAACATGCCTACATAATTAATAATCTTGATGTTCTATCTTAATGCTATTTCAATCCTATCAATTGCCCAACTGTAATTTGTTCACCCAACACTTGTCACTTGTTATTGGAGAGTTACCACAAGTGTAGATCGCTGGGAACCCCGGTCCATCTCTCATCATCATATACTCGTTCTATATGTCATTGGAAGTAGTATCAACTATTTTCTGGTGCCATCGCCTCTGTGTTATTGCTACTGCTGCCGTGTTACTGTTACTATTGCTCTCATATTACTGCTGCTTTCACATCACCCTCGTTACTAGTGCTTTTCCAGGTGCAGCTGAATTGACAACTCGGTTGTTAAGGCTTATAAGTATTCTTTACCTTCCCTTGTGTCGAATCAATAAATTTGGGTTTTACTTCCCTCGAAGACTCGTTGCGATCCCCTATACTTGTGGGTTATCAAGACTATTTTCTGGCGCCGTTGCCGGGGAGGCATAGCTCTACTCATAAGTTCACCTGGGGAGTACACACTACCTCTCTCTCTGTTTTTATTTTATTTTATTTTGTTTTGCTTAGTTTACTTTTGTCTAGTTTATTTGTGCTTAGTTTATTTCTGTCTAGTATTATTTTTCTTAGTTTACTTTTTCTTATTTTATTTTTGTCTTGTTTTATTATACACCCAAAAATCCATAAAAATTTGAAAAACCTAAAAATTAAAAACTGTTGTTATGGAAGAACGCATAACCATGTTGGAGCTTATAGAATTATATAATAATTATAGAGAATCAAGAGCGGGTAAAGTCACGAGTGCTGTGATAGAAAAATTGAATACAATTGCTAAAATCTTGCTTAAACGCCATGATATAAACTGTTGCTCTAAAGAGGATACTAAACATCTGAAATTTCAATGTGGCTTTAGTGAATAAGTTTTAATTAAGAACTATAATTGGAATAACTATATTTATCTTGGGTTCGAAGAAGTAGAACAATTTGTCTTATTTATGGGAGCTTCTGAGATAGAATCCTTCATGGTTAAAAATTATGAAACTTGTGTTGTTTGTAAGGACCTTAAAGATTATGTCTCTTCTATCCTTAATTTTTGCATAGAAAGTTACAGTGATAATCCTTATATCATTGATTATAAAAAGAGACTCATTAATGCACAAGAATGCACTCACAATTTGCAGGAACCTGTGAAAGAAGAAATAGACGAACCTGAAAGCTCATTGGATGAAAAAGAGGAGGAAATTGATGAACCTGAAAGCTCATTGGATGAAAAAGAAGAGAAGAGTGATGAACAAAAGGAGGAAGAATGGATTAGCTACCCATACCAACCTTCTAATGAGAGTAACTCTTTATCTCTTACACTATTTGATTGTCCTCCATGCTTACCGAAGGAGGTTGAATGTTATGTTCCTGTGGATTCTCTTGAAATATTACCTATGAGAAAAACTTGTGAGAATAATTATGCTACTGTTATTTATGATAATCCATGCTACTTTGATAAATCTTATGATATTGCTTTGTTTATGCCTGATGTCGAAATGCATGGTACAAAAGAGTTTTGCGTAGAAAATGTTTATGATAAATCTCTAGATGATGGTCCTATGTTACTTGATAATATTAATTGTACTACTAATGAAAATGGGATTGGAGATGTCTTGACTTTATGTAGGAGTCCCATATCTCTTGAGATCGATCAATCATCTTGTTATATTATTGATAAAAGTGGGTCTGGAAGTTTTAATCCCACTATTTTTGAACTTGATAAAAGTTGTGTGTTTGGAAATCATGAAAAGTATGTTGCATGTGATAGTTATATTGTTGATTTTTCTCATGAAGCTACTGAAAATTATTATGAGAGAGGAAAATATGGTTGTAGAAATTTGCATGGTACTAAAACGCCTCTCTATACGCTGAAAATTTTGAGGTTACTCTTGTTTTATCTTCCTATGCTTGCCACTTTGTTCTTCATGAATTTATTTGTGTACAAGATTCCTATGCATAGGAAGTGGGTTAGACTTAAATGTGTTTTGAACTTGCTTTTTGATGCTCTCTCTTTGTTTCAACTCTCATTCTTATGTGAGCATCATTAAAATTGCTCAGCCCATCTTAATGGCTATAAAGAAAACACTTCTTGGGAGATAACCCATGTGTTTATTTTGGTACTATTTTATTGTGTCTTGGAAGTTGTTACTACTTTAGCAACCTCTCCTTATCTTTATTTTATTGCAATGTTGTGCCAAGTGAAGTCTCTAATAGAAGGTTGATGCTAGATTTGGATTTCTGCGCAGAAACAGATTTCTATCTATCACGAATTTGAGTATGATTCTCTGTAGGTAACTCAGAAAAATCTTCCAATTTACGTGCGTGATCCTCAGATACGTACGCAACTTTCATTAGTTTTGAGTTTTCTGATTTGAGCAACGGAAGTACCTATTAAAAATTCATCTTTACTGGCTGTTCTGTTTTGGCAGATTCTGTCTCTGTTTTTTTGCATTGTCTCTTGTGGACTTTAAGTGAGGCTTTCTACACATGGAGAGCTGTAGCTAATGTTTTATTGAGTTCTTGCAATGTGTCACTACAGGACTAAAGTGGATTAAAGTTTTTTGAGTACTAACCCCTCTAATGAAGTTTATGAGAAGTTTGGTGTGAAGGAAGTTTTCAAGGGTCAAGAGAGGAGGATGATATATGATCAAGAAGAGTGAAAAGTGTAAGCTTGGGGATGCCCCCGTGGTTCATCCCTGCATATTTCAAGAAGACTAAAGCGTCTAAGCTTGGGGATGCCCAAGGCATCCCCTTCTTCATCAATAATTTATCAGGTTTCTTCTATTGAAACTATATTTTTATTCGGTCACATCTTATGTGCTTTACTTGGATCGTCTGTGTGCTTTTATTTTTGTTTGTTTTTGAATAAATTCATATCCTAGAAATCCTTGTGTGGGAGAGATACACGCTCCGCTTTTTCATATGAACACTTGTGTTCTTCGCTTTTACTTTTAATGTTCAATGGTAAAAGTTGGAAGTTGTTGCATTTATTGCTATTTGGTTGGAAACAGAAAATGCCTCATATTGTCTTGAATAATTTGATACTTGGCAATTGTTTTGAGCTCTCAAGTAGATCATGATTAAGTTCTTGCATCATGTAGTTTAAACCTATTAGTGGAGAACTACCGTAGAGCTTGTTGAAATTGGTTTGCATGATTGGTCTCTCTAAGGTCTAGATATTTTCTGGTAAAAGTGTTTGAGCAACAAAGAAGATAGTGTAGAGTTTTATAATGCTTGCAATATGTTCTTATGTGCATTCTGCTGTACCGATTCATACTTGTGTTTGCTTCAAATAACCTTGCTAGCCAAAGCCTTGTACTGAGAGGGAATGCTTCTCGTGCATCCAAAACCTATGCCATGTGTGTCCACCATACCTACTTACTATGTGGTATTTCCTGCCATTCCAAGTAAATACTTCATGTGCTACCTTTAAACAATTCAAAATGCTTCTCAATTTGTGTCAATGTTTTATAGCTCATGAGGAAGTATGTGGTGTTTTATCTTTCAATCTTGTTGGGCAGCTTTCACCAATGGACTAGTGGCTTCATCCGCTTATCCAATAATTTTGCAAAAAGAGCTGGCAACGGGGTTCCCAGCCCCAATTAATCAACTTTCATTAATAATTCTCTTCACATGTTTTGCTCTGATTTGTCAGTAAGCAACTTAATTTTGCAAATAGACACTCCTCCATGGTATGTGAAATGTTGGAAGGCACCCGAGGATTCGGTTAGCCATGGCTTGAGAAAGCAAAGGTGGGGAGGAGTGTCATCTAAATAAAACTAAAAAGGCACTCCTTCATGGTATGAGATTGTTGGCAGGCACCTGAGGATTCGGTTATCCATGGTTTGTGAAAGCAAGGTTGGAAGGAGTGTCACCCAAAAATAAAAATAAATTAAACTAAAGTACATGTGAGAGATAATGTTCATGGGAGCCGCTCTTCGAAAGTCTGTTTGGCAAGGGGGTTAGAGTGCCCACTACCATTCGTTGACAACAACAAACACCTCTCAAAACTTTACTTTTATGCTCTCTGTATGATTTCAAAACTTAAAAAGCTCTAGCACATGATTTAATCCCTGCTTCCCTCTGCGAAGGGCCTTTCTTTTACTTTATGTTGAGTCAGTTTACCTACTTCCTTCCATCTTAGAAGCAAACACTTGTGTCAACTGTGCATTGATTCTTACATACTTGCTTATTTGCACTTATTATATTACTTTGTGTTGACCATTATCCATGAGATATGCATGTTGAAAGTTGAAAGCAACTGCTGAAACTTAATCTTCCTTTGTGTTGCTTCAATGCCTTTACTTTGAATTTATTGCTTTATGAGTTAACTCTTATGCAAGACTTTTGATGCTTGTCTTGAAAGTACTATTCATGAAAAGTTTTGCTATATGTTATCTATTTGTTAGCAACTATAGATCGTTGCCTTGAGTCACTTCATTCATCTCATATGCTTTACAATAGTATGATCAAGGTTATGTAAGTAGCATGTCACTACAGAAATTATTCTTTTATCGTTTACCTACTCGAGGACGAGTAGGAACTAAGCTTGGGGATGCTGATACGTCTCCAACGCATCCATAATTTCTGATGTTCCATGCTTGTTTTATGACATTACCTACATGTTTTGCTCGCACTTTATAATGATTTCATGTATTTTCCGGAACTAACCTATTAACAAGATGCCGAAGTGCCAGTTCCTGTTTTCTGCTGTTTTTGGTTCCAGAAAGGCTGTTCGGGCAATATTCTCGAAATTCGACGAAACGAAGACCAAACATCATAATTCACCGAGACGGACCAGGACACCGAAGGGGAGACGGAGAGGAGGCCCAGGCACACCACAGGGCCGCGCGGGAAGGCCCCTGGCCGCGCCGGCCTATGGGGAGGGCGCCCTGGTGCCCCTCCTGCGCCGCCTCTTCGCCTATAAGACCCCTTTCGACCTAAAAACGCGATACCAATTGACGAAACTCCAGAAAGACTCCAGGGGCGCCGCCGCCATCGCGAAACTCCAATTCGGGGGACAAAAGTCTCTGTTCCGGCACCCTGCCGGGACGGGGAAGTGCCCCCGGAAGCCATCTCCATCGACGCCACCGCCTCCATCATGCTCCGTGAGTAGTCCCCCCATGGACTACGGGTTCTAGCAGTAGCTAGTTGGTACTCTCTCTCCCATGTACTTCAATACAATGATCTCATGAGCTGCCTTACATGATTGAGATTCATCCGATGTAATCGGTGTTGTGTTTGTTGGGATCCGATGGATGATACATTATGATTAGTCTATCTATAAAGTTTGTGAAGTTATTGTTGCTTGCAATCTTGTTATGCTTAATGCTTGTCACTAGGGCCCGAGTGGCATGATCTTAGATTTAAGCTCTATACTTATTGCTTAGATTGTATCTACAAGTTGTATGCACATGTCTATGTCCGGAACCAAAGGCCCCAAAGTGACAGAAATTGGGACAAGCTGGAGGGGAAGGCGTAGGTATGAGGATCACATGTTTTCACCAAGTGTTAATGCTTTGCTCCGGTGCTCTATTAAAAGGAGTACCTTAATAGCCGATAGATTCCCTAGAGGCCCGGCTGCCATCGAGCTGGTAGGACAAAAGATGTTGTACAAGTTTCTCATTGCGAGCACGTATGACTATATATGGAAAACATGCCTACATAATTAATAATCTTGATGTTCTATCTTAATGCTATTTCAATCCTATCAATTGCCCAACTGTAATTTGTTCACCCAACACTTGTCATTTGTTATTGGAGAGTTACCACTAGTGTAGATCGCTGGGAACCCCAGTCCATCTCTCATCATCATATACTTGTTCTATATGTCATTGGAAGTAGTATCAACTATTTTCTGGTGCCATCGCCTCTGTGTTATTACTACTGCTGCCGTGTTACTGTTACTATTGCTCTCATATTACTGCTGCTTTCACATCACCCCTGTTACTAGTGCTTTTCCAGGTGCAGCTGAATTGACAACTCAGTTGTTAAGGCTTATAAGTATTCTTTACCTTCCCTTGTGTCGAATCAATAAATTTGGGTTTTACTTCCCTCGAAGATTGTTGCGATCCCCTATACTTGTGGGTTATCAATGTGGTCCCGCGACCGTGCCCCCTCTGCCCAGCCCTCTCCAGCGGAAGGCTCTAGGGCCGCTGCCGCCGTCCCTCGCCCACGGCGGCCTCCCCTGCAGGGAGATGTCGGAAGGAGAATGGAGGTGTGCTGGCCTCGCGCCCGGCCATCCCCATGGATATGGCGGCGGTCGCCTCGGGCAAGGCTTCGTCTCCGTCCTCTGCTCCCGTGATTCCTGCGCCGTCCGTGCCGCCGCTGCCTTCGATGGGCCGCTCCACTCAAGTTCCTGGAGGTGCTGTGCAAGTGCTGGCTGCTCCGACTCTACCGTAATGCTGCTGGTGCTGTGGGCCGCTGCCGCTGAGGGTGACGAAGAAGTTGACGAGGAGGAGCTGGCTCCCCAGACCCCGCCTCCCGCGCCCGCTGCCACAACTCCGCCTGTAGCGCATCCGGTACTGTGGGTCGCTGCCGCTGTGGGCGAGATTGAAGTTGAAGACAAAGTCGAAGAGGAGCTGGCTCCCCAGATCCCGTCGCCTGCTTCGACTCTGCAAGCGATCGATGCTGCTCCGGAGCCTGCTTCGTGGGCTTTCGCTGATGACGATGATGAGGATGAAGATGAAGAGGAGCTGGCCCCCCGGACACCACGGCCGGCTGCCGCCATGAACTGCGATGCACCTGTTGTTGTTGGAGGCGATGTGGTGGTGTTGGGCTCGCCGATGCTCTTGGCTAACCCCAATGGCCTTGTTTCCAGTGGGTTTGCCGGGGCCTTCGATGCAGCCGATGCCGTGGATGTCGAGGATGATCTTGCTCTTGAGACGACACGGTCCGTTGCTCTTGGAGGTTTCGAGGTGTTGGTCCCCCAGACGATGTCGACCACCAAGACCTTCATCGATGATGCTCTTGTTGTCGAGGAGCATGACGGCTGACAGGAGGTGATGCCGCGGCATGGCCCGCGCCGCTCGACTCTGCCAGTCCCACCAGCTGCTTGTTGTCCTGTCCCTGCTTGGCTCAAGGGGAGATGTTGCAGATGCCTGGTTCTTGGTCACCGTGCTGCTGTTTGTTGTGATCCCTTCAGGTGCTCTAGATGCCTTGAGAACGGTCATCGGGCCCGTGACTGCCGTAACGCTTGGTGTCCTCTTAGCTCATTGACAGGCCCTACCGTGTCGTCGCCCCGCCAAGAACATGCTCCTCGCCGTGCCCAGGTTGAGGTCCCGCTCCCGTCCAATGTGCCTACTTATCATCGGTCTTGGGCATCAGTTGTTTCTGCTCCTGTTGGCTCTTCGACCTCAGCGGATATGCAATCCGCTTTGGAGAAGCAAGCTGCGTTGTTGCAGGAGGCTGTCCGTCCTCTTCTCGACGTTGTTGACTCCTTGCACGGCTGGGTGCTTGCGCTTGGAGGCTTTCTGGAGCGTGCAGAAGCTACACTGGGTAGGCTCTCCCGGACGCCTGACGATCCTTTGGTTTTACCTGATGTTGGTAAGGTGGGCGCTAACGGAGCGGACCTCTATGGTTGTTTCTCTCCTCGTGTTGGGGCATGCTCGGCGGTCATGGTCCCAGTCATGCAGGTCATGCCTGAGCTCCAGAAGTTGTGTGGTGTTGTGGTTATGCCTCCTTGCGCCAAGGAAGTGAGGAATGATTTGCACGAGATCTCAGTTGTGGCATCTCCGTTGAGTCAGGCTCTTGGCTCTAAGAAGAGTGATGTTGTTGACGCTGCAGTCGACATGCTTGTAGTCCCTTTTGGTGATGGGGTTGCTAAGTCAGGGTTGTTGGCTGCGGTGCCCGGTGCCATCGTCGCCAGAGAGGTTTGTTGACTTTCTTGCCACGTTGGCTACTGCATACCCTGGATCCACAATTGATTGATGGACCCCCCCAATGTCACGGTCAGTCTTTGTTGGTGCGGTGCTGAAGTGTTGGGTAGTGAGTGCTTGTTCGGGTCACATTGTGTTCTCTTGTATTCACTTGAGTGTGTGGGGCTTTGTTGTTCGGGTCTCTTGTTAGACTCGGTTGCGGGAGTGTGTAAGTGTTGCTTGTGTGAGCTTGGCCCTGTGGTTGTAGGTTTTTGCCCGATTTTCTCCTAAAAAACTGGGCACCTTCTTCTTAATTAATGAGTGAGACAAAGTTTTTGCCTCGGTTTCAAAAAAAAAAAAACTAGAGCGAGATATAAAGCAGCGGTAATAGCTAATGCGCATCCTGTCCTGCTAGACAGCCTAGGCCCCACCACCACCCATATTTGTCAGAATCATGATTTTACTATGTGATTTTACAATTTGACAACCCAAATTTAGTGAAATGATTAAACGATTCGGCTTAGTAGAATCTTAGATTTTACGATTCTAGAAGCTAAGATCCTACAATTTACGATCCTACCATAGAGTTTCCAATCTCATTCAAAATCACGATTCTAACAACCACCTGCACTAAATTTGGATTATCCTCGGAACCTGCTCTGATACAGATTTTTAGAAACATGCGAGGCACTTAGATCATACGGAGTAATTAGCCACATGACTTGAAGATTAATTATCGAGATTCGACAAATTTGTGTACTTACTACTAGCGCTCCTCCACCTGCATACAATTGACATAGTAAAAATAGGACAAAACCCATCGAGGCCATCAAGACTAGTAACATGCATACATTTCTAGTTTATGTTACTAGTTTTATAGTGAGTAGTAATTTATATGTGGTTTTTATGTATTGTATCATTTATTATATTGTAGATTTATCTTGCTGTGAGGTGTGTGATGTTATGGTAATATAACTAGTTATCACGGCAATCTTTTTATTTATTTATTGTCATGCCATGTTACTAAAACGTCATGTGTGATATTTACTTTTTTATGTTACTTCCACTATGAGTCCTCCTTCCACCACTCATGTTACACATGCTCTATTGAGACACATTTTCCTCTGCTAATTACAATTCCAAGTATGGGAACACGTTGGATTGTTCTCTGTAAATTGAACCAGGTTCATATTTCATCATCTCTGCTCAACAAATCTTTTTTTTTTGGAACTATTGTTAGCTAACCTGACAAGTCATTCGAAGTCATCTGCACAAGGAAGTCACGTGGACAAAACAGATTTCCTTGATCATCCATCCCTGCCGTTCTCCATTCCTGAACGAAGTCAATGGCCTTCGGTTGGGACGGACAGCCCATGACAAGTGTCGGTGTACGCGTTGGCCGAAAAATGACTTAATCCGAGGAAGAAAATGCAACAGAGAAATGAAAGAAGCCAGACTACGGTTCCACAAAATTCAGTTAATATTGTTTAAGCAGCACTTTGATTCGAGCTGTCGGGGTCAGCATTGGTGGCGACCATTACTTACAATATAATAATATATCCATCTGTGTTGTTCTTCCCTTTCAGATGAAGCATCCGGCTTAGGTTTTGTCACAGGTTTTCATTTTGTTAATTGGCTTGGTAGCTTCCAGTCAGGGATGGAGGGCCTTGACCAGGTGACTGAATCCTCCGTCTAATTTCGCAATTCTTTTGTCAAATTTGTGTCTGCACACAGTGTGCTCATTCGACATGGATTGATCCTGGTACGGTTGCCCACTGTTTTCTCAGCCAGATTTGCTTTCTGCCCAGAAGAATCCTTGCGCTATCTGCCTCGGCGGCATCGGCGCCGGCGGGGGGCAGGCCATCTTCACGGCCGAGTGCTCCCACACGTTCCACTTCCACTGCATCTCCGCCAGCGTCGCGCACGGCCACCAGCTCTGCCCGCTCTGCAACGCGCACTGGCGCGAGCTGCCATTCGTGCGACCGGCGGACCCAATGCCACCCGTGGATGTCGTGCAGCCGCTGCAGCAGCATCGGCGACTACCCATCCAGCCAGCAGATCCGGTCGTCTTCGACGACGACGAGCAGGTGGGGCCGGCCGCTGCGGCGTCGGCTGATGACCGGCGGCCATCAGGCACGTCGCACAACGGGGCAGTGGTTGTCAAGACGCACACCGACTACCCGGCCGTCGCCAGAGACTCGTCTCGCCACAACTTCGCCGTGCTCGTGCACCTCAAGGCTCCCGGCGCCGACGCGGCAGGCGACGCTCCGGCGCCACGCGCGCCGCTCGACCTCGTGACTGTGCTGGACGTCAGCAGCAGCATGCACGGGAGGAAGCTGGCGCTGCTGAAGCAGGCGATGCGGTTCGTCATCGACATCCTCGGCCCCGACGACCGCCTCTGCATCGTGTCCTTCTCCTCCAGGGCACGCCGCGTGACCAGGCTCGCGCGCATGTCGGACGCCGGGAAGGCGCTCTGTGCGCGCGCCGTGGAGTCCCTCACGGCGCGCCCCGGCACCAACATCGCCGAGGGGCTCCGCACGGCCGCCAAGGTGCTCGACGAGCGCCGGTACAGGAACGGCGGCGTCTGCAGCGTCGTGCTCCTCTCCGATGGTCAGGACAACTACACCCCGATGAGGCAGGCGTTCGGCAGGGGACCGCCCAACTACGCAGCGCTCATCCCGCCATACTTTGCGCGCACGGACACAGCTGCCGGTGATCGCACTGCGCCCATCCACACGTTCGGTTTCGGCAGCGACCACGACGCCGCCGCGATGCACGTCGTCGCCGAGGCGTCGGGCGGCACGTTCTCGTTTATCGAGAACGAGGCGGTGATCCAGGACGCGTTCGCGCAGTGCGTCGGCGGGCTTCTGTCAGTCGTGGTTCAGGAGGCCCGACTCGAGGTCGCGTGCGTGCATCCCGGCGTTCGGGTCTGTTCAGTTAAGTCCGGGCTTTACGAGAGCCGCGTCGACGAGGATGGCCGCGCTGCCTCGATTGTAGCGGGCGAACTTTACGCCGACGAGGAGAGGCGTTTCTTGCTGTTCTTGGTCATACCGAGAGCTGAAGAAACGGACGGTGATGCCACAACTCTTCTCAAAGTTACCTGCGCCTACCGAGACGCGGCCGCCGGCGGGGACATCAACGTGACGGCCGAGGACACGGTGGTGGCGAGGCCGGAGCACGCGGCAGACGTGGCACGGTCGATGGAGGTGGATCGGGAGCACGTCCGGGTCGAGGCCACCGATGACATAGCGGCGGCGAGGGCGGCAGCAGAGCGGGGCGCGCACCAGGAGGCGGTGGAGATACTCGAGAACCGCCGGCGAGCGGTAGCGCAGTCGGATACGGCACGAGGCGGCGACGCTATGATTGCCGCGCTGGAGATGGAGCTGCGGGTCATGAGCAGGCGCGTGTCGACCCGGCAGAGCTACGCGGGCTCGGGTCGAGCGTACATGCTCGCCGGCATGAGCGCGCACATGCAGCAGCGGGGCAGTTCATCGCAGCTGCAGCTGCCTTGGGGTGATTGGATTCGACTCTGGAGGTGTGACGACGTCGATGGCAGGGACGAACCAGGTGTCGCAGCAGGTCGCTGCAACGCTGCCGTACGCGACGCCGGGCGACGCCCTTTCTCACCTGACGACGCCCTTTTTCTCTCCCATTTTCCCGGGTCCCACTGCCAGCCTGTCTCGCGTACGTGCTGCTAATTCGCGCGCGCGCCATGGATGGATGGATTTCCTTTCAATGCTCAGCCTGATTCGCACAAAGCTCCATGGATCGATACAGTTAGTTGTTGCGTGGTATCCAACAAGTTTCGCCTCCACAGATTTTTATTTTATTTTATCAGGAACAAAAACAAAACAAAAAAAAACATTGTGCCAACTCAATGGCTAGAGTTGTTGTTATGACCACTGTTCTAGTAGCACAAACAACTTGACCGAGGCAAGCAACGCTACTCCCAGCTAGAAATACAATTTGAAAGGGGATTACGGAAAGCTATCTCATGTGCATGTTGAACCATACTTACACAAAGCATAGTCCGCCGATCACGCTTGCAGCAGTTCACACAATGGGAAGGAAACAAATCTTTATGCATGGAGTAGTAGCAAGCTTGTATTTTTACAAACATATGCATTTAGGCATTAACAATATACCCGATATTTGTAGGTTCATTAATTTCCCCGGAAGTTCGTTTTCGTGCCCAATCACCTGCCAGTTAGATAGGGGAAAATCTGGGTATTCAAAAAAAAAACAAATTGGACAGGATTATAGGAGTACATGTGGGCCGTTGTTCTCCTTCCGCATTCAACAGCTAAGTTGGTAGGAAAATAATCATGAAAATTAATTAGTGTGTAGATATTTATAAATTAAAAAGTCTCTACCTTGTAAACCAAAAATAACCTCAGAAATGCTCTCGGAACATGGAATCCCGAATTAACTAAATGAATCTCGTCTCAGAGTGTATTGTCTAGTCATCGCCGTATACAATTTATCTCCACCATCAAGAGGAGGTTCAATATACAATTTCGGATCGTAAATGCTCCCGTAAAAAAGGTATTTCTCGCCGAAAATCCACAACTCGCATCGTCTTGGTTCGGATCAGCACCGAAAATCAAGCGCCTGCTGCCAGCCTGGCTCCAGCGACTTCGATCGGTCGGTTTGGAATGCCTCAACCTCAACCTACACCGTGGAAATCAATCCAGAGAGGAACCAATATATGGAGTACGCTAAATGCTTGAACCAAACACAGACGAATCATACTCCCTCCGTTCTCCGACTCAACTTTTTATGCTCCTTCCGTTTAAAAAAAGATGTTGAAGATTTGTCAAAATTCAAATGTATCTATACACTAAATAGCAACTAGATACATCCAAATTTAGTTTTAAAAAATTTCATCATTATATGGACAGAGTAGTACATAATATAGATGTATCTACAACTATAATGGCTCTCGTATCTAGATAAAACCGACTCAAAATACATAATATGCATGTATCGATTGAACCTTCTTTTTCTCTCGCCAACCTACCATCTTGATCAGCAAGTTCCAATCTTACATTGATCAGCAAGTTCAAGAAAAAACTTGTCATGACACGCACTAATTTCTAACATACATTTCAGGTCAAACAACAAAATAACTGATAAATCACATGTCTTGCTCAGCACTACTGACCGATACAAGCCATATCAACAAAAAAACGCACAACGTGCAGTTATAATTACAACAAGATGTGGCCGTTCCAATCTTAGGACCACTCAAACACTACAACAATCCGTACATCCCAAACAGTATGTATAACACACAGGCAGCCGCCACCACCACCGTAGCAGCACCGCTGGGCCATGCAAAGGTCGCCACGGATAGGGGTGGACTAACGAGCTGCTCGGATCGTTAAGGCTCGGCTCGTTAAGCTTGTGATCGTTAAGGCTTGAATCGTTAAGCTCGTTAAGAATAACGAGCTGAAATCATTGTTCGGCTCGACTCGTTATGTTCTTGCGAGCGCTCGCGAGCAGCTCGTTAAGGATCGTTAAGGAGGCAATGGAAAACAAACATGTGTGCATTGCCTAGTAAGGAAGAGAGGAAGCATATGTTTTTAGATCCTAATGTAGGAGTTTCAAGCATGGTTAAAGAACACTATTTTGTTTGGTCCCTTCCTGCCAAATATTTGAGATAACTAAAGTGACTTGCAGTCAAAACTGGTGAAACCTAGCTTGTTACCGATCTTAACGAGTAGCTCACGAACATAGTCGGCTCGATTGTTTAGCTCGTTAACCTTAACGAGCAAAAACTGATGCTCAGCTCGGCTCATTAACAAAACGAGCCGAGCTCAAACGAGTCGAGCAAACGAGCACTCATTTAACTTACCGATCTTCGAGCTTTTTGTCCAGCCCTAGCCACGGACATACCAAAGAAAGCAGCCGGCCAGTGACCTCCTCCTCCTCGGGACAGAACCCTCCCTTCCCCAGCTGCGGACACAACACAACTCCTCCAGGTAGAACAACCTGCACATCACAAACGGCAACGAATCAACCATGTCTGTCCGTCCATCTGCAGCAAAGCCAGTACTACTGAAAAAGTATTTATACGGTGAAACAAACAAATTGGCAGCAGTACGTTCTTCTCCTACAGGCTGGCCATTTCTTTTAAACAGCAACACGGAGATCAAACCTCCCAACTTGGATAAAACTCCTAACATGAATGCACCGTAACGGCCTTGATATACTAGACGGAAGAAATGATGTGGACACAACAATGGAGAACTTCAGGCCAGCAACGGGCTGTACAGATACCACTAGACGATCAGAGAGGAAACAATATATATATGCATGTAAATGCTAGAACCAAAACACAGACCAGCCAGTCCTAAGCATCATACTCCCACCATCCCAAAATAAGTGCCTCAGCTTTTCTAGTTACGGATGTATCTACAACTAAATTGCGTCTAGATGCATTCGTATATAGGCAAAACCGAGTCACTTATTATGGCATGAGGGGAGTACTAGAAATTCAATAGCACGACATATTTTGAAACTGGCGCAGAGCAGATAGAACAAACAACGATCAGCCCCATTTGCAACAAATGGCAGTGAACCAAGTCTGCCCACTTGCAACACGGATAACACTGACAAATAACAACCATGATACTGACCAATAGCAAAGTGAGGAAAAATCTACAACTTGGATACACCAATAACAACCATGATACTGTTTGGAGAACTCCAGGCCAGCAATTACCATGTAGAGATACTACATGATCAACTACACAAAGAAATCACAGGGAGGAACCAGAAACTTCCCTAAACACACATTGAGTCGAAGACGAATGCCACCGCTGTTGTTGTTTAGTCCTCCCCGTTATTCTCAAACAAGAGCAAATCATGGTCAGGTCACCAAAGCAAACACTGACATTTACAAATAACTCAAACTATCAACAACGATTGTTATCAGATTGATAGAAGCAAAGTGAGAAAATGACTTGTGTAACTTGAATCAAAGCCATTTTAACCAAACCAAACAGCAGTGTTCTTTAAATACCCAACAGGAGCATATATTGCTCTTCTAAGCTGGCTGGGAAAGAGTGCAAGTGTGTTCATTGGATAATAAACACACATGTATTCTTCATTCTTTACTTATGATCCAGCAAGCAAAAAATACTTGATCAAAAACTTGCATTCCAATATGTATGTACTACTTGAACCAAAACAGAGATCGACAAGTCCTACACAGCACAAGATGGTTACAACATCTCCTGTCAGTGTCATTACCCAATCCAAACAACACCTATTTTTATCAGATTGATAGCAAATGAGGATTTATCTACAACTAAAATGTGTCTAGATGCATTCGTATCTAGACATAATCGAATCACTTATTTTGGGACGGAGTTAGTCCTATAAATACAATAAGACGGTATCTTTTGAAAATGGCGCAGAGCAGATAGAACAAACAGCGATCAGCCCCATTTGCAGCAAATGGCACTGAACCAAGTCTGCCCACTTGCAAAACGCATAACACTGACAAATAACAACCATGATACTGCCCAGTAGTGAGGAAATGAAACCCACAACTTGGATAAAACTCATTCGACGCTCGTATATCACATGAAGAAGCAGGCCCCCCTCCCTTTCGCCTTAATACAAAATAACAAGGCGAACGGATGAATTAGCTAGTAAAGTAACACTGCAGAATAATCAAAACAGTGAACACACTTAATTCCGGCCAACCGTACGAAACACCGACTACAAAAGACAGCATGTTGTCACCAGAAATACCTTACACCTACTACATTACCTGCCATCAATGACTCGACGTACACGAGCCTCAAGAAACACCAGGGATATTTTCTTAACTACTTACTTACCTGCCGTCAACCCATATGATCATTAAAAGAATTGCTGGACCCGCCCCACAGCAGTTGCAGCACCGCTGGAACCGGAACGGCCGGAGGCGAGGAGAGGCCAGGCCGTGTATCCTCCCCTGCAGCAGACCAGGCAGCTACAAAAAGTAAGAATCTTGCTAATTCTTAGTCTTGATCTTTTGTGCTCGAAATACAAAACACAAAAATAAAATACAAGAGAATTAACATAGCATTCAGCAGCAGCAAGGAATGCAGAAACAAAAAGAGTTTGGACAAATAGCAATAGTGTGCAATGCGCCTCTCCAGTCCTAATAACAACACTAACAGAGTGCAATGCAAGAAGAAAGAAACAGGAGGATATCAATCATCTACTTCATTGTAGAATTTCACTAAACCCAAACAAGCTGCTATATTCAGTTTACATACACAAACAGTTAAGACCCTGCGTAGTAAAAGGCCAGCTAAACTAAAATTTCAATGATACCCACTAGATTGGAAATTGTGTCCTAAGGGCATCTCCAACCGCGCGACCCAAACGGACGCGCTGGGCCGTCCGTTTTGGGCCGTTTGGGTCGCCGCCCGGACACGCGGACAGCGCCCCGCGTCCGCGTGTCCGTTTGGGTCGCGCGCTGCGCCCAACGCGCGGACGCATCGCATAAACCGGAGAAAAACGAAAACAAAAAAGAGGCAAATTTAAACGAAATTTCATTGAACATATGCCCTATTTTGGGCAAATTTAGTACATAGCCCTATTTTGGGCAAATAAAACTAACAAAAGAAGCCCCTATATGGGCTTTTAAATTTAAACTAAAATTTAAACAGAAAATAAAAAACCCTCTAGGGTTTGGTCGGCGGCGCGGTGGCCGCCGGTGCGCCGCCTAGCCCCTGTGGGCGTCGTCGGCGACGACCCCGGGCGGCGAGGCACTGTTGTGGCTCGACCGCGCCGGGGACTCCGGCCAGGGAGACCACAGGGCCTCCTCCCACGGCGAGTGGGGGTCCGGAGCCACCCGCGCCGCCTGGAGGCGCTGCTGCCTCTCCGCGCCGGCGGCGGCGCTCGGCCTCCCGGCGCCGCCTCCTCCAGCGGCGGCACCTGTCCTCCTGGCGGCGCTGCTGCTCGTCGGCGCGGCGCCTGGCCTCCTCCCGCCGCGCCGCCTCCTCCTCCTCCTCCCGTCGCGCCTGGAGGGCCTGGGCGTAGAGCTCCCAGCCCTCCGCGTCCTCCACCTCCCGCCGCGCCGCCTCCTCCATTTCGGAGGTGCGAATGGCCGCATGGAGTTGCGGCCATTTCGCCTCCTCCTCCGCCGCCGAGATGATCAGGGCGGCGCGGAGGTCCGGGTCCTCCTCCGAGGACTCCGGCTTGGGCTCGATGAGGAGAGGCGGCGGTTGCGGCAATGCCGCACCGCCGCGGGCGGCCTCTCCGATGTGGAGGCCGCCGCGGTTCCCTCCGGCCCGCAGCGCCGGCGGCCGACGCCGACTGCTGCTGGCCTCGTCGTCATTGGCTCCGGGAGCGAACCGTCGCTTCGGGGCCATGGCGGCGGTTTTGCTCGGGGAGTGGAGTGGGGACTGGAGTGGAGGGCCAGATCCCCTCCAGTCCCCATTTAATAGACTCCCTGGTCACCGACGGGTGGGCCCAAGGGAGACGAGGCGACCAGCGCGCGGACGCGAGCGGACGGCGCGTGCCATCCGCGGCCACGCAAACCTAGCCCAGATTTGGGCCGGGTTTGCGTCGTTCCGGACGCCGCGGCCGTCCGCTTTTGCGGTGCGTCCCCGCGTTGGGCCGGGTTTTTGTCCGTTTCGACCCATCCGGACGCGCGGGCGCGGGATGGGTCGCCCGGTTGGAGATGCCCTAACTGCTACACTCAGTTCTCCTACACCGAAAATAGAGGTTGACCATTAGGCCATCCTAACAAGAATGGCTGCAGCCAAATAAAAACACTTGTATTCTTCATTCTTGTGTACCCATGATCCAGCAAGCAAAAATACTTGAACCAAAACTTGCATTCCAATATGTATAAACTACTTGAACCAAAAGAGAGATCGACATGTCCTAGACAACACAAGACGGTTACAACAGCACGTGTCAGTGCTATTACCAAATCCAAGCAACAATTCCTATGAGGAAATGAAACCTCCAACTTAAATAAAACTCACTTGAATACACACGCAACGACCATGATGCTGCTTGGAAAATGATGTAAACGAAAAACTGGAGGTTTGGATGATAAACATATATGTATTGCGCAACAAAAAGATTAAGCTGATTCGAATATCCAGCACTGTGCAGCCTCCTTCCCTCTCGTCTTAATAAAAAAAATAAAAGGCGAACAGACGCACTAGCTAGTAAAGTAACAACACAGGTTAATCAAAATAGGTAACACGCTTAATTTCCGGGCGACCGAACGAAATACAGACTACCAAAGACAGCATGTTGTCGCCACAAATACCTTCCATCTACTACATTAACTGACATCAATGACTTTACATACAGGAGCCTCAAGAAAAACAAGAGATACTTAAAAACCTACTTACTTACCTGCTGAACTTTACAAGAAAAGCCGGAGCCACCCCACAGCAGCTGCAGCACCGCTGGAGCCGGAACGGCCGGAGGCGAGGAGAGGCCAGGCCGTGTCATCCTCCCCCTCCAGCAGACTAGGCGGGCTACAGAAAGTAAGAATCTAGCTGATTCTTAGCCTTGATCTTTTGTGCCTGAAATACAAAACGCACAGAAGAAAATACAAGAGAATTAGCATAGCATTCAGCGGCAAACAAAAGAGTTTGGACAAACGCAATAGTGTGCAATGCCTCTCCCCAGCCTTTTCATAACAAACACTAACAAAGTGCACTGCAAAAAGAAAGAAACAGGAGGATATCAATCATCTACTTCATTGTAGGATTTCACTGAACCCAAACAGGCTGCTATATTCAGTTTAGATACACTAACAGTTAAGACCCTGCATATTAAAAGGCCAGCTAAACAAGAATTTCAATGCTACCCACTAGATTGGAAATCATGTCCTAACTGCTACATTCCGTTCTCCTACACAAACAATAGAGGTCGACCATTAGGCCATCCTAACAAGAATAGTTGCAGCCAAACATATAAATCGAACAACCTTTTTTCTTTATAAGCAAAAAACGCAACATCTGCAATTAGGCTGCCAAAGTGTTAATCCATGGACATGTGCATTTTAAAACTCCAGTATATACTTGCAGATACTACCAGGGAGAAAAGTTTCTTGTTTTTATCACCAAAATAGTCAGAAAAAAAAACATCTAAATTATATTCAGTTTGGAGGCGCCGACATATAAGATTCTACATGTAGTAGGACAGCAGATAAACTAGCATTTGACTACGAGCCACTAGACTGAAAACTGAATCCTAATTGCTACACATTCAGCTTTGAGACACCATCAGAGGTAAGAACCTACAAGGTGCCAATTCAGTAAGAACACAAGCAGCCTAACAAGTATAATTTAATTTTAGAGGCAACGTTACCTCCTAACTGCTGTCTACATGCAACATGTGCTAAACTAGCATACCCACCAGATTGGAAACTGGGTTCTAACTGCTACATTCAGAGAAAACGGCAGGAACTTTTCACCTTGCCAATGTGCATTATGTTCTGCATTTACTGTCATCTACATGTAAGCAGCTATCTTCTAACAGAACAACAGAATTGACACGCCATGAAGATACAGACGGAAATCAAGCTGTCATTTTCCAGGGGGGAAGACATGAAATAGCTGCTCCGATCTTGCAGTCTAGATGTAAACCAGAGGGACAGGTGGTACTCACATCGTCGACGGCCGGAATCAGCAGCAGCTAATCGTATTTATGGCCGTTGGCAGCAGCTCGGGGCGTGGGCGCAGAAGACGGAGCCGGAGGCAGCAACTCGGGCAGGCGACCACGTACCAGCTCGTCCTCCGCGCCTCCCCGCCGCCATTCAGTTCTCCTACACCAACAATAGAGGCCGGCCATTAGGCCAACCTAACAAGAATAGCTGCAGCCAAATAAATAAATCGAACAACCTTTTTCTTCATAAGAAAAAATGGAACATCTGCAATTAGGCTGCCAGTGTTAATCCATGGAGACATGCATTTTAATACTCCCGTATGTACTTGCAGATACTACCAGGGAGAAAAGGTTCTTGTTTTTATCACCAAAACACTCAGAGAAAACATCTAAATTATATTCAGTTTGGAGGTGCCGACATATAAGATTCTACATAGTAAGACAACAGATAAACTAGCATTTGACTAGCACCCACGAGATTGAAAACTGAATCCTAATTGCTACAAATTTAGCTTTGAGACACCATCAGGTAAGAACCTACAAGGTGCCAATTCAGTAGGAACACAAGCAGCCGAACAATTATAATTTAGTTTTACAGTAAATGCGAGGCAACTTTATCTCCTAACCGCTGTGTGCATGCAACATGTGCTAAACTAGCATATCCACCAGATTAGAAACTGAGTTCGAACTGCTACATTCAGAGAAAACGGCAGGAACTTTTCACCTTGCCAATGTGCATTTCCTGCCATATCTACCTGTAAGCAGCTATCTTCTAACAGTACAACAGAATTGACACGCCAAGAAGATACAGATGGAAATCAAGCTGTCATTTTCCAGGAAGAAAGACATGAAATTGCTGCCCCGATCTTGCAGTCTAGATGTAAAACAGAGAGGGAGATGTGGTACTCACATCCTCGACGGCCGGCAGCAGCAGCTGCTCGTATTTATGGCCGTTGGCAGCAGCTCGGGATCGTGGGCGGTGAAGACGACGCCGGAGGCAGCACCTCGGGGAGGGGATCGACCAGCAGCTCGTCCTCCGCGCCTCCCCGCCGCCATTCTGCACCTGGGCGAGCTTCCCCGCCGGCGCCGCCACCGCAGTCCGCGGCGGT
Source organism: Lolium rigidum (assembly GCF_022539505.1). NCBI lineage: Eukaryota > Viridiplantae > Streptophyta > Magnoliopsida > Poales > Poaceae > Lolium > Lolium rigidum. The sequence goes on along the minus strand of NC_061514.1, from coordinate 100,754,746 downwards.
CGCTGAGCTTCGCCGTCGCCCCGCCTTGGTCGTCCACGCCGGCGACCAGGACCGCGCGTGGAGCTCCTCTGCCTCCCCTGCTTTTGGCCCGCACGCCGTGGCTCGGCCTTTCAAAAGGCACGAGCACGGCCGCCGGCCGGGGCGGATGCTCTCGTGGCCTCTCCACCCGGTCCGCAGGACGGCGTGATGGTCTGGCTCCGGGACGGCGGCGCTGGTGGGAAAGAAGTCCATATAACTCCCTATGTATTGGGTTTGGGACAAAGAACTCCCCTAACTATTAACTGGTACATATGACCCCCCCTAAGTATGGAATACCATGCAAATTACCCCCTGAGTATGGAATACCATGCAAATTACCGGTAATGGCTGTTTTGATAGTGGTTTCTGTCCACGTGGATAGTGATGTTAGTCCAACTAACACCTGGTCCGGTCAAACCATCTTCCACCGCACCGCATCTGGTCGTCCATCTCCTTCTCTCTCTTGCCGAACAACACAATTCCGTTCCTCGCTCATCTCTCCGCCGACCGCCGCTCTTTCTCAGGTCGATATCAAATCCGATGAGCGGCGGCATAAATTGAAGATTCGAGGGCGGTCCAGTCTACTTCCGGTCCGCTCCCCCCACCGCACCGCTCATCCCGCTCTCGCTCCTCTCTCCCGTCAAGGACGACGAGGTCCAATCCTATGATCGGCCTATCTAATTGAAGATTCAAAGGTGGTTGGTGGTTCTTGAATGAGCGCAGGTTCGTTCGATTTCCCCCAAAGAAGCTACACCTTTCCCTCGAATCACGGACTGGTCTGTATACAGAGCCTGCCGATTGTTTTCTCCCCTAACTATTAACTGGTACATATGACCCCCCCTAAGTATGGAATACCATGCAAATTACCCCCTGAGTATGGAATACCATGCAAATTACCGGTAATGGCTGTTTTGATAGTGGTTTCGTCCACGTGGATAGTGATGTTAGTCCAACTAACACCTGGTCCGGCCAAACCATCTTCCACCGCACCGCATCCGGTCGTCCATCTCCTTCTCTCTCTTGCCGAACAACACAATTCCGTTCCTCGCTCATCTCTCCGCCGACCGCCGCTCTTTCTCAGGTCGATATCAAATCCGATGAGCGGCGGCATAAATTGAAGATTCGAGGGCGGTCCAGTCTACTTCCGGTCCGCTCCCCCCCCCGCACCGCTCATCCCGCTCTGCTCCTCTCTCCTGTCAAGGACGACGAGGTCCAATCCTATGATCGGCCTATCTAATTGAAGATTCAAAGGTGGTTGGTGGTTCTTGAATGAGCGCAGGTTCGTTCGATTTCCCCCAAAGAAGCTACACCTTTCCCTCGAATCACGGACTGGTCTGTATACAGAGCCTGCCGATTGTTTTTGCATCTGCAGGCATCACTAATTAATATCAGTAATCAATATGCTTATGCTACCACGTCATACGATTGCAGGACATGCCATTCTTCTGCAATCTGCACTACACGCTACATAGAGTAGGCAAAAACTCCCTTACAAAGAGGGAGGAAGATCCCCGATGCAGCCTTACCTTGCCGTCGATGTGCTGCTGCTGGAGATCTCCTTCGAGCAGCGACTGCTCAGATCAGCTGCGACGATGCTCAATCGAGGCTCAGAGCGATGATGTCGTGTAACTCACACGTTCGTTGGGAACCCCAAGAGGAAGGTATGATGCGCACAGCAGCAAGTTTTCCCTCAGAAAGAAACCAAGGTTTATCGAACCAGGAGGAGCCAAGAAGCACGTTGAAGGTTGATGGCGGCGGGATGTAGTGCGGCGCAACACCGGGGATTCCGGCGCCAACGTGGAACCCGCATAACACAACCAAAGTACTTTGTCCCAACGAAACGAGTGAGGTTGTCAATCTCACCGGCTTGCTCGTAACAAAGGATTAACCGTATTGTGTGGAAGATGATTGTTTGCGAAAACAGTAGAACAAGTATTGCAGTAGATTGTATTTCAGTAAAGAGAATTGGACCGGGGTCCACAGTTCACTAGAGGTGTCTCTGGAAGGTTTTCCGTATCGTGGCTCTCGGTACTGGGGGTTTCGTCACGGAGGCTTTAAGTAGGCGGAAGGGCAAGTCAGGAGGGGGCACAGGGGCCCCACACCATAGGCCGGCGCGGCCAAGGGGGGGGCCGCGCCGCCCTAGGGTTTGGGCACCCCGTGGCCCCACTTCGTTTCGTCTTCGGACTTCTGGAAGCTTCGTGGCAAAATAGGCCCCCGGGCGTTGATTTCATCCAATTCCGAGAATATTTCCTTACTAGGATTTCGAAACCAAAAACAGCAGAAAAACAAAGAATCGGCACTTCGGCATCTTGTTAATAGGTTAGTTCCGTAAAATGCACGAATATGACATAAAGTGTGCATAAAACATGTAGATAACATCAATAATGTGGCATGGAACATAAGAAATTATCGATACGTCGGAGACGTATCAGCATCCCCAAGCTTAGTTCTCGCTCGTCCCGAGCAGGTAAAACGATAACACGGATAATTTCCGGAGTGACATGCCATCATAATCTTGATCATACTATTTGTAAAGCATATGTAGTGAATGCAGCGATCAAAACAATGTATATGACATGAGTAAACAAGTGAATCATATAGCAAAGACTTTTCATGAATAGCACTTCAAGACAAGCATCAATTAAGTCTTGCATAAGAGTTAACTCATAAAGCAATAATTCAAAGTAAAAGCATTGAAGCAACACAAAAGAAGATTAAGTTTCAGCGGTTGCTTTCAACTTGTAACATGTATATCTCATGGATATTGTCAACATAGAGTAGTATAACAAGTGCAATAAGCAAGTATGTAGGAATCAATGCACAGCTCACACAAGTGTTTGCTTCTTGAGGTGGAGAGAAATAGGTGAACCGACTCAACATTGAAAGTAAAAGAATGGTCCTCCATAGAGGAAAAGCATCGATTGCTATATTTGTGCTAGAGCTTTGATTTTGAAAACATGAAACAATTTTGTCAACGGTAGTAATAAAGCATATGTATCATGTAAATTATATCTTACAAGTTGCAAGCCTCATGCATAGTGTACTAATAGTGCCCGCACCTTGTCCTAATTAGCTTGGACTACCGGATCATCACAATGCACATGTTTTGACCAAGTGTCACAAAGGGGTACCTCTATGCCGCTCGTACAAAGGTCTAAGGAGAAAGCTCGCATTTGGATTTCTCGCTATTGATTATTCTCAACTTAGACATCCATACCGGGACAACATAGACAACAGATAATGGACTCCTTTTTTATGCATAAGCATGTAACAACAATTAATAATTTTCTCATTTGAGATTGAGGATATATGTCCAAGATCGAAACTTCCACCATGGATCATGGCTTTAGTTAGCGGCCCAATGTTCTTCTCTAACAATATGCATGCTTAACCATAAGGTGGTAGATCTCTCTTACTTCGGACAAGACGGACATGCATAGCAACTCACATGAAATTCAACAATGAATAGTTGATGGCGTCCCCGATGAACATGGTTATCGCACAACAAGCAACTTAATAAGAGATAAAGTGCATAATTACATATTCAATACCACAATAGTTTTTAAGCTATTTGTCCCATGAGCTATATATTGCAAAGGTGAATGATGGAATTTTAAAGGTAGCACTCAAGCAATTTACTTTGGAATGGCGGAAAATACCATGTAGTAGGTAGGTATAGTGGACACAAATGGCATAGTGGTTGGCTCAAGTATTTTGGATGCATGAGAAGTATTCCCTCTCGATACAAGGTTTAGGCTAGCAAGGCTTATTTGAAACAAACACAAGGATGAACCGGTGCAGCAAAACTCACATAAAAGACATATTGAAAACATTATAAGACTCTACACCGTCTTCCTTGTTGTTCAAACTCAATACTAGAAATTATCTAGACCTTAGAGAAACTAAATATGCAAACCAAATTTTAGCATGCTCTATGTATTTCTTCATTAATGGGTGCAAAGCATATGATGCAAGAGCTTAATCATGAGCACAACAATTGCCAAGTATCACATTACCCAAGACATTAATAGCAATTACTACATGTATCATTTTCCAATTCCAACCATATAACAATTTAACGAAGGAGAAACTTCGCCATGAATACTATGAGTAGAAACTAAGGACATACTTGTCCATATGCTACAGCGGAGCGTGTCTCTCTCCCATAAAGTGAATGCTAGGATCCATTTTATTCAAACAAAACAAAAAACAAAAACAAACCAACGCTCCAAGAAAAGCACATAAGATGTGATGGAATAAAAATATAGTTTCAGGGAGGAACCCGATAATGTTGTCGATGAAGAAGGGGATGCCTTGGGCATCCCCAAGCTTAGACGCTTGAGTCTTCTTAGAATATGCAGGGGTGAACCACCGGGGCATCCCCAAGCTTAGAGCTTTCACTCTCCTTGATCATGTTGCATCATACTCCTCTCTTGATCCTTGAAAACTTCCTCCACACCAAACTCGAAACAACTTATTAGAGGGTTAGTGCACAATAAAAATTAACATATTCAGAGGTGACACAATCATTCTTAACACTTCTGGACATTGCATAATGCTACTGGACATTAGTGGATCAAAGAAATTCATCCATCATAGCAAAAGAGGCAATGCGAAATAAAAGGCAGAATCTGTCAAAACAGAACAGTTCGTATTGACGAATTTTAAAATGGCACCAGACTTGCTCAAATGAAAATGCTCAAATTGAATGAAAGCTGAGTACATATCTGAGGATCATGCACGTAAATTGGCTTAATTTTCTGAGCTACCTACAGGGAGGTAGACCCAGATTCGTGACAGCAAAGAAATCTGGAACTGCGCAGTAATCCAAATCTAGTACTTACTTTTCTATCAACGGCTTAACTTGGCACAACAAAACACAAAACTAAGATAAGGAGAGGTTGCTACAGTAGTAAACAACTTCCAAGACACAAAATAAAAACAAAGTACTGTAGGTAAAAACATGGGTTGTCTCCCATAAGCGCTTTTCTTTAACGCCTTTCAGCTAGGCGCGAAAGTGTGTATCAAGTATTATCAAGAGACGGTGTGTCAACCTTACCTTGGGCTTTACCCTTACCTTTCTTATTGTTTTTCTTTCCCTTTGGTTTAGGAAATATATGATTCCCCCCGGTATAGAGGTGAATTTCAGAGTGCCTTCTCCAACATCAATGACTGCTCCCAATAGTTTCAGCAGGGATCTTCCGAGTATGAGTTTTCCTGTTTCAACAACAAGATAATCAATGGATATTGTTCTTCCAAGAATGGTTGTATGCACACCTGCGGCTATTCCCTTAGGAATTATAATAGAGTTATCAATGAGAGTTATTTCTTCTCCTCCTTCATCGACTCCCCAAAGTTTCAAAGATTTATAAATGCTTTCAGGCATAAGGCAAAATTCATACATAATATCACAAGTAGGCATGAAGAGTTCGATCACCGATAACAATTTTAACAAGTAGGATCCCACAATGAAAGTTTAGAGTTCACTAAAACTTGTTCAAGACGATTACGAACGTGGCAATAGTTATCATCCAAGCGAGATGTACTTATCTCGAGATTGTTTAATCTACTATATATGCTAATGAGGGCTGAATCAAAGTTATTAGCTGAATCATGTGATGCAACCAACTTCTTTATGGCATTAAAAGCTTGATCCCCATTGCAATGAAGGAAATCTCCTCCCACTAAAGTATCCAAAGCATATCTATAGCGAACCATAAGACCAAAATAAAAATTACTAAGGAGCAAACTTAGAGTCATTTGAGGTTCAGCTTTACGATAAGAAGTAAAAATTCTAGACCAAGCATCCTTAAAACTCTCCTCATCCCCTTGTTTAAAAGTGAAGACTAATTCTTCAGGCGAAGAAGTAACAGGTTCAGAGCTAGACATGGTAACAAAAATAACTAATTTTTTTTTTTGTATTTTTAATATAGAGTGCAAGACAGTAAATAAAGCAAACTAGATAAAGTAAATGCAAGTAACTAATTTTTTTGTGTTTTTGATATAGCAAACAAGATAGCAAATAAAGTAAAACTAGCAACTAATTTTTTTGTATTTTAATTTAGTGCAGCAAACAAAGTAGTAAATAAAACTAAGCAAGACAAAAAACAAAGTAAAGAGATTGAGAAGTGGAGACTCCCCTTGCAGCGTGTCTTGATCTCCCCGGCAACGGCACCAGAAAAAGAGCTTGATGGCGTGTAACTCACACGTTCGTTGGGAACCCCAAGAGGAAGGTATGATGCGTACAGCAGCAAGTTTTCCCTCGTAAAGAAACCAAGGTTTATCGAACCAGGAGGAGCCAAGAAGCACGTTGAAGGTTGATGGCGGCGGGATGTAGTGCGGCGCAACACCAGGGATTCCGGCGCCAACGTGGAACCCGCACAACACAACCAAAGTACTTTGTCCCAACGAAACAGCTGAGGTTGTCAATCTCACCGGCTTGTCGTAACAAAGGATTAAGCGTATTGTGTGGAAGATGATTGTTTGCGTAAAAACAATGAAACAAGATTGCAAGTAGATTGAATTTCAGTAAAGAGAATTGGACCGGGGTCCACAGCTCACTAGAGGTGTCTCCCGGAAGGTTTTCCGTATCGTGGCTCTCTGCATCGGGGGTTTCGTCACGGAGGCTTTAAGTAGGCGGAAGGGCAAGTCGGAGGGGGCACAGGGGCCCCACACCATAGGCCGGCGCGGCCAAGGGGGGCCGCGCCGCCCTAGGGTTTGGGCACCCCGTGGCCCCACTTCGTTTCGTCTTCGGACTTCCGGAAGCTTCGTGGCAAAATAGGCCCCCGGGCGTTGATTTCGTCCAATTCCGAGAATATTTCCTTACTAGGATTTCGAAACCAAAAACAGCAGAAACAAAGAATCGGCACTTCGGCATCTTGTTAATAGGTTAGTTCCAGAAAATGCACGAATATGACATAAAGTGTGCATAAAACATGTAGATAACATCAATAATGTGGCATGGACCATAAGAAATTATCGATACGTCGGAGACGTATCAAGCGACGGCAGCAGGTTCTACGTGCTTCAGCCCGCTGAACAGCGCCACGAGAAGCGACCGCTCAGAGAAGCTGCATCAGTGTTCGATCGAGGCTCGAGACTTGCAGCGAGCTGAGCGAGGTGTGGCTTAGAGAGAAGACAGCATTCTCTTTAGGCTACAGCGGCGACGCGCCTGTCCGCCGCCGACGAGAAACCCTACAATCGCGAGACGGCAGAGCTCGGTCGGCACGGGCCCGGCGTGAACAGGTTCTAGGGGAGATGAGCTCTTGGAGCATGGCGACGCCGGCGAGGAAGGCCGAGAAGGCCGGGACCTCGCTGCTGACCCGCTTTGTTCACGAGCGAGATGCCCATCCGAGCGGCAGGGCGTGGCGTCACTGGGTTCAATCCGCGAGCGCGCCGTCGGCAGGGTGAGCAGGTAGATGTTGTCCCTGGTTCAGGCCATGCAACCGCATCACCAGCAGGCCATTGGCCGCGACGGCGAGCACGAGGATGGGGAGGAAGGAGCCCATGGTGTTGCTCGGCGGCGGCGGGCGGGTCCTTTGTCTGCACGCAAGAGGCGTTTCAGGATGAGGACTGAGGCGTGGCCTATGTGGCCGAAACCACTAACCACCGTGGCCAAAACCGCTACCAAAACAGCCCATATAGTCTTAGGGGGGTAATTTGCCTGGTTTTGGATACTTGTGGGGGTTAAATAACCCAGTTGAAACATAAGGGGGGTTAGCGCCCCAAATGCAATAGATAGGGGGGTTATTTGGACTTCTTTCGCGCTGGTGGTTAGAGGAGAAATGGCGTGACCTGGTTGGTTAGAGGAGTGCTGCGGTTGGACTAACCCTAAACGGGTGGGCTGGCGTATTGGAGTGTTTTGGCCCAGTTTACTTAGCGGCCACTTTTAAATTTATTTCAACAATTTAGTCAAACTTTCCCGCCCAAACTGCACCAAAACCCTAGGAACGCCCTAGAAAGCTTCTATATATATACCCTTTGAGCATCAAATCATAACAAAAGAATATCAAACCTCAAGTCCGAGACCAAAAATCTTGCTACTTAGAACCTAAATAAAGCTAAATGAGTATGTGTCGTCTTAGATGTGAATCTAGACTTTTCCCGTTCCTTCCAAAGAGCTCTTGAGAGTCCACCCTCGGTGCCGCCTCTGCCTCCTTCCTCTAGAGGTGCGTCCGTCGTGAGCGAGTGTGTGCGAGGTAGCCACATTCCCTCCTTGTATACTAGGTTTAGAAGTAGCTCTACGTGTAGGTTTTCGCTAGTGGAGTTTGGCGGCATGCCGGTATGGGATCAATCGTTAGAGCACACAGGTTAAGTCTAGCAGAGGTCTGCCATGGTGCTTTCAAGGTCAAAGCCGGAGTTGGGGATGGACAAAATCGTGGCGTTACCGTTCGATATGTCTACAGTAAGGGTCGGGTGTGCCCGATATTGAGTGGTGTTGGAGGGGTATCGGCTGCTAATCCATTCTTATTGTCATCGTCAGGGTGGTGGAGGTGAGGCGGGGTTTAAGGTGGAGATGGGGACGGGGGTCTCCGGGGGGCTCTCCACCATCCCCGCCCTATCCCCGCTAATCCACATCCATGTCATCCCTACCAAGCTTCGCGAGGGGAATATCGTCCCCATCCCCGAAATAATCGGGTACCCAATCCCCACGGATACTAGCTGGCAACTGCTCGTACTCGTTGGTCAACTGCTTCAACTCGCAAATCGCTTAGTAGATGCAGATGGCCGCATCAGTGTGTCACCAGCCTCGCCTGCACCTACTCCCACTCGCAATCATCATCGTACTCGCAGAGTCGCTGGGCACCGTCATTGCTGAGTCGTCCGTCACCGTCGCAACCATCTTCTTTCTCGGCCATTGATCGCCTTGCGATCTTGATAAGGAGGACGTCAGGACGAGGAGCGGGTGAGGGCCACGGGAGAAGGGACCAGAGGTAGTAGACGGGAAGCGATGGACCTCATGGATGGACGAGCTGCTCACCGCCGCTTAGTAGCCGTGGTCTAGGGTAGATGGAAATAGGGACCAGAGGCGAGGGGAATGGGGACATGGGAATCGGGACAGACCGCAGAGATGGGGAGAGTGGCGGCCGGGGGTGGGGGAAATGAATGGATCAGCTTAGTTTTAGGGTTGCTTATCGGGTATCCGCAGGGACTCCTTGTTTCCAAGTCGTCCCTCGTACATGTACCCGCTAGCTAACGGATACCCGCCCTACCATACCCGTGGGGAGAAAATGGCCCCCATCCCCGCCACTAATGGGTGAGATACCCAGTCCCCATGGGGAAAACTGCCACCTTAAGGCAAGGTGAGCAGTTTCTTGGGAAAGTTGAAGGAGATTAGGCGAGGCTTCATGTTCTTGGTCAGCAACATCTACGCTCAAGGATGATTTTGGATTGGTATTTTTGAGATTGCTCCTAGGAGAGCGTATGAACAACAATGTTTCATTTACCGCTCGAAGGACGACCTTCTCTAGAGGCTACGCCGCCCTCTACTCTGGTCATTTACCGATCTTCCAGTCATTGTTGATTCTTCTGGTCGAATGTCAACCTTTCTATTTCCTCTCGGGCAGTGAGCCTGAAGGGGCGGCATGGGCACTTCATCGTGGCGTCCATGGATGTCCATCAAAGCTCTGTCATCCCAAGTGACTTTGTTCCCCCTAGCTAGCGGCGTCATGCCTCACTTAGCTCACAAGTTTATGTGGTTTTGAGTACAACCATAGTATTTGTAACAATGGCATTATTATGGACACCATGCCCAAGAACTAGGGTTTTGTGCATGATTTTATGTGTTCACGTGTTCGGACTCGAATGAAAATATTCCTACCTTATTTAGAAGTGGTGATTGTATGTGAAACTCCTCCTTATTAGTGATATAATACTACATAGTACCAAAACCAACTAAAAAAAGACCCCAATTATTATAAAAATGTTCATTGCTTCGAAGTGTGAGTTTTGAGCCCCATGTCTAGAAACTTCATGTTAGTAAGTTGTGTATTGGTTTGTCTGCTTTTCCACCTTATATGCCCATGTTAGTAATTCATGCCAAAGATATGGTTTTACGACCATTTTTGCTTGATCTAATGTGGCCCCTAGGATGAAAATGCCCCAACTTTTTATAAAAATTGGTGATTTATGTTATTTTTCTATTTCTTAGTGGTTTAATAATGCATAATAACATGACCATCTCAAAAGGATACCTAGTCGTTATAGAAACTAGTTAACTTGCTCTAAAGTGGGAGTTTCCTGCTCCAAGTACATACTTGTTTTGCTAGGCGGTCCAATTTGTTAATGAGGTGCCACTTCAAACTTGTTTCTTTAATTTTCCTAGTTACAAACAAGGTTGTATACCCATATCTGGACCACGTGCAATAGGTTAAGTTTTCTGATGGTTCTGGCATGATTTCATGTGTTCCAATATACTTTGATGAAAAAGTAGTGATTTATGTGTATTTCCTCTTGGTTAGTGACATGTAGCCTGAGCTCCAAAACATCTCACGCCTTTTGTTTTTCCTGTTTACCATGCATGTTGAATCATGAGTACACAAAACATAGTCCATTGATCACGTTGACAACATCCATGCTCAAGCAGGAATTTGGCCCGGTGTTTTGGAGATTTCTATCGGGAGAGCACATCAGCAACAATGGTTCATCAAAAGCATGGCGGTGGTCAAAGGACAACCTTCTCTAGAGGCTACACCGCCATGTGCTCGAGCCACTAGGCGGTCATCCAGCTATTGTTGGTTCTTTTGGTCCAATGGCTCTTTGCAAAAGACAAGAACCAATTTGTAGTTCCCTATTTCATTAGGGTCTTTCTGTAAGATGTGTTGAGCTTATGGTAGTATATAGTGTGTTCGGGGTCCTTCAAGTCCCTTCTTGTGTTAACAAATAGTTTTAGATGTGAATGTGAGCGGCTCACACAAGAACTATGGAATCGAGAGGCTTCTGCCAAATGGGAGAAGATGGTATTTAAATACTTTTCATGGAAAATAGGTATTTAGATACTTGACTTTGTGTGACTTCGAGAGTTCTAAGGACTAGAAGAATCACAACGAGTTAATTATAGGGTTGCACAAGTGGCAAGCGGGGAACACACGAAGTAGCGGACGGGTGGATGTAGTTTCCGACGACATATCTCAGTAACGAGACATACATGCCCTATAGGGTTGGAGAATAACTAACTAGCTAAGAGATGATGTAGGGCCCACACAATGGTGACATGCCTTGCTTAGCTCACAAGTTTATGTGGTGTTGAGTAAAACCATAGTATTTGTACCAATGGCATTATTATGGACACCATGCCAAAGAGCTAGGTTTTTTTTGTGTGATTTAATGTGTTCACATGTTTAGCAACACAAGAATGAAAATACACCTAACTTATTTAGGAAGCGGTGATTGTATGTGAATTCCTCCTTATTAGTGATATAATAGGGCATAGTAGCAAAACCAACTCAAAAGACCCAATTTATTATAAAAATGTTCATTTGCTTCGAGGTACGAGTTTTGAGCTCCATGTCTAGAAACTTCCTATTAGTAAGTTGTGTATTGGATTGTCTACTTTCCCACCAACCTTATATATATACATGTTACCAATTCATGTCAAAGATATGGTTTTATGACTGTTTTTGCTTGACTGAATGTGGCCCCAGAGACTGAAAATACACCAATTTTTTTTATACAAATTGGTGATATATGTGATTTTCCTATTTCTTTATGGTTTAGTAAGGGATAATAACAATACCATCTAAAAAATATACTAACTTGTTACAAAACTAGTTAACTTGCTCTCAAGTGGAAGTTTCCCGCGCTAAGTACATACTTTTTTTGCTAGGCGGTCCAATTTGTTAAGGAGGTGCCGCTTAAAACTTGTGTATTGAATGTTCCTAGTTACGACCACATGCAATAGGTTAGGGTTTGTGATGGTTTTGGCATGCTTTCATGTGTTCCTATGATTGTGGCTCCTATAAAGGCAATACTTTGATAAAAAGAAGTGGTGATTTATGTGTATTTTCTCTTGATTAGTGACATAATAGGGCACATAAACAATATTGACTTACAACTAGCCAAGTTATAAAAATTTGTTCAGCTGATTCAAAGTGGGAGCTTTCCACTCTAAGCATATAAAGTTTATGGAGGGTAGTCCAACTTGTGAAGGACGTGCCATTTGAAAAGTGGTATATGAGTTATACGAATTACCGACACTCTATTTTGCGTGATTTTATGTGTCCCCATATTTTACAGCCTTGTTCAACAGTATAATATGTGGTATATGTCTTATTATTTTATTGAACAAATTAATCGGTATGGAGTGAGTAAAAAAATGCTTAATTGGTCTTGGGAAACATAGACATTCGCTCATTTGTGTATGGAGGGAGTATCTGCAGATGAAAATCTGATTGTTGGAGCTTGTTGACCAAGTATATTCAGATTTGGAAGGTCGAGAGGCAAATCCCGTAGACCAAGAAAAAAATTAATTATTCCTATAGAAAATATGGTGAGGCATCAGTAGAATTTAAATCGTGCCTAAAATCAAGATGATTTACTCGGTAGTTTGTTTTTCTACCCAATCAAGTGTGATAGTTAATAAGGAAAAGCGCAATTCTATTGAAAATTTGGTAAGGCATCAATAGAATTTAAACCGTGTCTATAATTAGTAAGATGATTTGCACGGAAGATTGTTTTTCTGCTCAATCAATTGTGGGAAAAAGCAATCGAGGAATCAACTGCCTACTTTGTACTAGGAAAGTAAGTAATCACAGAAATATGTAGGTTCCAGATATTTAGGAAACAAATTAAACGTTCTTCCACCATGTCTCCTACCGCAGATTTCCACAAGCAGTTCAAAGAAAGAAAGAAAACACTCAACGCCTCACGCCATTTTCTCCTCCCATCACGCACGCCTCTCCCGATCTCCTCCGCCGCCGCCTCCGCCACGACGGCCAGATCCCGGCCAGCTCCGGCGTCTCCTCGCGCTGCTCAACACCGCCCCGGCACCACACATCCTCGCCCTCCACTGATGCCATGCCTCGGAACCATCGATCTGATGCTCCCCGTCGAACCCTAGCAGCGATGTACCCCGTCTTGTTGGTGCCGCCAGACCCATGCAACGCGACTCCAGGCCCAGCTCCTTCAGCGAAGAAACCGTGGCGGCGCGGTTGCCTTTCTCGCCGGTGCGCGGTTGGTTCGAGCGCCGCGCTCCGTCGAGCTCGCCAGACCGCGTCGCGCTCGTGGCCGATGCAGTTGGGAGGGCGCTGCACGCCGGCCACCTGGACGGGACGGCGGCGACGCGAGCCATGGACGGCCGCTCATGCCGACGTCCTCCACGCGTCTCCTCTGAGGAGGGGACGGGATCTCGTCCGTCGGCATCACCGACGCAGCTCCCCGCTCTGCAAGGACTGCTGCGCGCGCGGCTTCCCCGTGGCCGGCCATGTGAAGCCACCGTTTGTCCGCAGGTGAGAACACTTCTCGCCCCGCTCTGCTTTTCCTTACTGTGTCGATGCAAGTGGAGGTGCTCTGTGTCCTAATCCAGAGAGGAAAGAAGCTAGTATTGTGGTGTCTTCTCCTTTAGGTTATCTACTAGTACTAGCCTCCACAAAATTGCTGATTGATCAACACTAAAATCTCTTAAGTAGTAGGCTACAATATACAATCATCAAACATTTTTCCAATAATCCAGGAGCAAAAACATGTCCATAACTTTGCTTCTTACCAGACGGATGAGGCGTAATAATTGAGTACATCAGCCAACAGCTGACTGAATCAGCTTTTAGTACCGAAAGTGTCCAAACAAATATATAGGAGCCTTCTAATCTGTACTCTTGATTCTATCACTTGTATATAGGAAGGTGATTTGAGGATTTCTTGTACCAAATCGGAAATCAAAATCAGGCAAATAACTTACTGATGTTGGTCTGTTCCACAATTTGTATGCAGTCACCGGGAGATGCCTGAAATTCATGTGTCGCCCTCCATCGATGCCATGCCGCGGAACCGTTGATCTGATGCTCCCCGTCGAACCCTACCAGCGATGTATCTCCTCTTGTTGGCGCCGCCGGACCCCTGAGATGTGGCTCCAGGCCTAGCTCCTTCAGCCATGAACCTGTGGCGGTGCAGTTGGCTTTCTCACCGGTGCGCGCATGCATCGGTTGGTTCGGGCGCGGCGCTCCGTCGAGCTCGCCAGACCGCATCGCACGCGTTGCCGATGCACTTGGGAGGGCGCTGCACGCCGGCCATCAGGGCGGGACGGCGGCGCCGTGAGCCATGGAGGGATGCTCATGCCACCGTCCTCCACGCATCTCCTCTAAGGACGGGACAGAAGGCTTGTCCGTCGGCATTGCCGGCGCGACTCCCCGCCATGTGCTGCCCGCCATGTGAGGCCATCGTCTGTTTGCAGGTGAGACCAATTCTGGCTCTGCTTTGCTTTGCTGTGTCAATGGAACTGGATGTGATTTGTGTGCTAATCGAGAGAGGAAAGAAGCTGTGTTGTGGTGTCAGCCAAACTGACGCATATATGTAATCTCCATTTAGTTATGTAGTACTACTACTAGTTTCCACAAATATGCTGACTGACCAAGTGCTAGGCTACGTTGTACAATTATGGACATTTCTCTAGTAGCTCAGGAGCAAAAACATGTCCATAACTTGCTTTTTACCAGACGTACGAGGTGTTATATTTGAGGAAATAAGCAAGCAGCTAACGGAATCAGATTTTTTTACCTAAAGTCCAAACAAATAGGAGCCTTCTAATTTCTTCCAAATCCTATTTGTTCTCCTGATTCAGTCACCTGTATCTAGGGAGGTGGTATGAATATTTCTTCTACCAATTGAAACTGCAAATCAAGCAAGCAACTCTCTGTTCCATTCATGCTGTCACAGGGAGTTCTCTGAAATTCATGTGTCACCAAAGGCACATCTCATTTTCAGTCTGTTGTTTGTATACCTCAATCATTGTTTTGTGTAGGAATGTAGGAATTTAATGGTGCATTTGTGAGGTGAATATGGTCTTAGATTCGATTTTTCTAGTTGTAGTTTTTTCCTTGTGTCATGTAGGCAGTCAAGCCAAGTAAAGATATATAATCCTTTAGTTAAGTAATTTAGCAGGAAGAGAACGATTTTGAGAAAGAAAGAACAAAGTATGTCATCTTTACATGTAGCTGTACACCCAGATCATTATTTATTTTGTTTTGTTTCTTGTGAGCAGAATTACAATTATAGTCATTCTGCGTACTGATGCATGCAGCAATTCTAATATCCAAATGAGCAAATACTACCTGAAACTCTTGAAGACATACTAGCTAGTTAATTCTGCTATAAATCATGAAACATTGTTCTCCTTATTTGGGGTATGCTCTTGTAATGATAGTTTTTCCTAATAAATGGTTAGACTGAAATTATGTTTGTTGTTGGTCCAGATGTGCTTGGTCTGTATCTATGTATTGCGGCATTGTCTGTTGGGTTAGAAAAAATGTTTTCAGCTATATTATTTAGTAGACCGAACTCTGAACTGTCTATGAAAAGCACTAGAAATTTTTAAACCTGACATTTTTTTATTGATTCTCTTGCATTCTATCTTGGGCAGCCATTGGAGTGGACGGTGGAGTGTCTCAGAGGAAGGCGCCTCACCAAATTGGAAGAGGGCTTAGTGTGTGAACCTGATGAATGTCGCACCCTTGCAGGTGATTCCGATACTTCTAACGAACTTGCTGTCAAAATTGTTGACATCTTGATGGTCTTATGTAGACATAAAAAATGGAATTGTGCATTGAATTACTCATCTTGAATTCTGAAATTCTTCTTCTTCTTGATCGTGTGTATTGGCAGTGTATGTTGTATTGTCTGGCAATGCTTCTATGTGTCATTGAGACGTTTTAGTTTTCTAGCTAGAGGTGTTAGAAATTCTGCAGAGGTACGTGTATGCTAGCAGTAGAAGAGGTTATCAAGTCATGATTTCAGCTCGTTCCTAGTATACATGCATGATGTAAATCCTCTCAAAGTAAATATACTAGTATTTAGTGGTTTTGTATCATGTAGCGAATTGCTGGCAACATTGGAATTGCTAAAGCATTATATAGGCATGAAAAGTACTAATACGGGCAAGCCTCGTTGTTGTTTTTGCTTCTTGCTTTTCTTTGCTTTCCTAGTCCATCTACTAGTTTTCTTCTAACTTTTGTTAGAATTGGCTTTAGTTTTAGTTGTTTCCGCTGTGCTGATTGTACTTTGTATCGTTTTCAATTTCTTATAATACATGTACTCCGTAACATATTTTGGGGTGTGTTTGAGAATTTTTTAGCATGTCACATATCCAATGATCAATTGTTGAATGCATAATTGGTTCCAATTCATAAGCTTACGACAGGGATATACCATTTTGAGCTATTTTAATGATCAGGTGTTCAGGAACAACCTATTAATCGGGTCTCAGTTAAGGTGAAACCTATCTATTGTTCACCATGGTTCCTACTTTCCTAATGTTGTTCTGGAATTAGGTTGTTAGCTGCCTTTTTGTTCAGTAGCTGCTTCAGTTTTTTTTTTCCTGTATAGGCCTATAGGTTTAAGAGTGATTTGCGGAGTTCGAATTATGTTGTGCCACTAACTCACTCATGGGAACCATTTATTTAAACATAATAAATAATTATTTGACTGAATATTTGTTGGTGCATTCTTTCAAGGATTGCTACCTAGCCATGTCAAATTGTGTGTATAATAAATCAAGTATTACAGACCAATCTTTGAATTGTTAATGGGCACACTATGGTTCATGTTCCTTATTACACATTCAGATATTTGTCAAGATTCAAAATAGAGTATTAACCTGCTATATTTTATTACTAATTGAGCAACTAACTTGGGAGCAGATGTTGTCAACATAGTAAATTGGATTGTATTTACCTATGAAAATATATTGGTTGTGCCCTTCTTTTATTGGTAGTATGATTCTCCAGTCTTGCATCAAGAAGCACTTTACCTCAAATTGCAAATAAAAAGAGGGAATGGTTTTTTGCAACTTCAATAGAAGGAATCTAATTCTGCTTTTGCGGACATAAGACGCCAAAAACACACTGTTATAACCAAGTTCACGAATACACCAAGCTCCAGCTGAAGCATGACATGGTACTATTGTTGCATGGTGCTGGGTGTTAGCCTGTAGGTCCGAACTCACCATCTTTGAGGTAAAACTAGCTCCATGCAGCAGCTTTAGCTTGTATATGCTCTGAAAGATTATTCTAGAATCTTGATGAAGTGGAAGCTTTTCCGTAATAGAATGAATGAGTGTGTTATATTTTGTTTTGAACCTTTGAGTTTTTGTACATAAATTTCCTAGTTCTAAACCTTTCGTAATATCTAACAATCCCTCAAGTCATTTCACGTTACACTAGGCTGCTAGCTTAGCTTTTTTTTGAAATTTTAACCTCCATGTTTCGAATTTTAATTTGTTACTAGAGTGGGCCCTTATTTTTAGTTAGAATGCCTAGGTCTGGTATGGCATGATCTTCTTTTTACAAGCATGTAGCTATCTATTATTTGAGTGGGTAGGCTATTAAGTTGTACAATGTCTACCTCTTACTGTCTGAAGATAACCCGAGAGATGATTTGCCAACAACCTAATAGACATGTAGCAAACCCTACCTCTTCAACGAAATGAAAGAGAAAGATTCCTTTGCGTTTCCTCGAAAAAAAGATTACATTTGTCTTTAATTAGATTTGCCGCTCAGAAGTAGAACATTAAATATTGTAATTACAATGATTGTCTGATGTTTAAAAAGAAAAGTGATGACGCTATTGTGTCGTTGGATAAAAAATGTTCAGACTTTTTTGGTCATATTACCATGTTCACCATCAGCCACCGGAGCCCCTATCTGTAAACCAGCATTCTTGCATGAACTCTACCTGTGAACAAACAATCTTGCATGAGCAAAAATGCAGCTTTTGTTTCTCTGATCCATCTTTGAATGAGATAAAGAGAGTGATCTTAATTTTTCTTTCAACCGACTTCATGTCATTTTCTGTAATGTGAAGGTGTTTAAACTTTTCTGCGAACAATCTTAAAATTTGCAGAGAATATGATTGGCATGTGTCATTACTAGTGATTCCATTCCATGATGTAACTCTTTTGTGCACTCTTATTCTTTATTCTGTGCCTTTTATGTTCTATGCTTGCTAACTTCTTAAGTTTGATTCTGACTATATCATTTTTGAGAGACGGCGTATAACACCTGATGTTAACAATGAATTGCAATAACCAGTCAGGATTTTCCCTGGAATCACATTTTTGATACGAGATCTGGTAGATGAAGGATTTGGTTGAGTTGCCGGGATTGAGATGGTAAGCCTGGCTTTTCCTGGGATGTTTGGCTGATTCATTTGTGTGATGTGTCTGATTGATGCAAGCTTGTGTTGTTGTTGTTCTTTTTTTTTTGTTCAGCTGGGGCGCAGGGATACTGCACTTGACATGGCCAAGTTTGTCTACATGGATGTCCATGTGAAGCTCACTGATGGCCGGCAAGGTTGATTCCCACCATCAAATCTTCCTTTTCTCTTTGTATATTAAGCTCTATACCATCATATGCAGTAGAGTCCCCCTGATTTATTTGTGTTAAGCTATGTTACCAAGTGCAATAGTACTGACACAACTTATGAAGTTGTCCCTTGGTTATGGTGAGCCCCATAACGGTGATGTATTTGGTAGTGTGAACTAATTAGATGCATATTATAAATTTGGCTTTGAATGCCCCTGGTTTTGTTTGTGCATTTTGTGTTTTTGTAGTGTTGACGTGTCTTGATTTGACTTGTTTATTTAGTCTATATATGTGCCAATATACATGTGTCTACATCAAATATACAGGTAGGGTGGAAAATCAACTTTTACTTGCTTGTTAATATCATGTGTTATATAGACTGGTTATTGCAATTCATTGATAACAAGTATTATGTATTTATCAAAAAAATCATTGTTAACCTCCTATATATCTAGCTTAACTCAGTTTTAGCTTCTGTTTTTGCTTAGATTTCCATCAGATGCATTGTCTAGTTGTTACTAGTCTTCCTTTTTAGTCGTGGTGGTTTATTTAGGAGTACGGGGCAAATTTATGGAGTGCTTTCTTATTTTCCTTGGTATAGGCTTAAGAGTGCTTTCTTATATTTAAAGAAGTTCCCGTGGCTCTCCAAATTTAAGTTGTTTTCTGTCAAGGCATCAAGATAACACTTGTCCGTGTCTAATAATCATTGCTTTATCTAGCAATACTACCCTTACTAGTATTTGGCTTTTACATACTTACCTTAGTAGATAGTATATATGTCAGGTTATTTGTCAATTTGACACCTTATTTTGCTATGTTTTTGGAATGACATGGTATTTTACACCCTCCTTGTTAATGTAGGTGTAGCTTATGCTTGGATATTCAATGTATGTTTTGTGATATGTCATGGTGCATTTCTTTCCAGCTACATTAGGTGATGTGTCTTGTGTGCAATGATGACAGTAATTGTTATGTTGCTGATAATTTGTCTAACAATTGCCTCCATTATCACAGTTGGCCAAAGAGATTGTTGATTTTTTCCTTGACTACTTCATGAACCTTGCAGAAAACTACACTATTGGTCTCCAGGGCTTCCTTGTCTTCAACGCTGTTGGAGGTGGAACTTGCTATGGCCTTGGTTCTCTTCTCCTTGAGCAGCTCTTTGTTGACTGTGGAATAAATTACAAGCTTGAGTTCACTTGTGTGTCCTCACTCTCTCATTGAACACATTTATGTGGTTGTTCTTAACAACGAGGCTATCTATGCCATCTGCCTCTAGTCCCTTGATATTGAGCGCCCAACCTACACCAACCTGAACATGCTTATGTCTCAGGTATAAGCCTATTTCTTTCTAGTGCATGTTTTATGTATGGGGAATGCTGTAGTATTGTGTAATATTTTCTTTCACTCTCATTAACTAGGTTAAAACTAATGTGTAGGTCATATCATCATTGGCTTCTCCTCTGGGGCTTGTTGGTGTTCCGAGTGTTGATGTCAATGACCTCCAAACCAATCTGGTGGCCTACCCAAGTATCCACTTCGTGCTTTCCTCGTATACGCGCAATTTAGGTACCTCCGCTGGAATACTAGAGGCGATGACACTAAAGTCTTGATCAAAGGTAATTTTGAGTTATCAATATTAATGGTTTTGAGCACTCTGGTAGACTATTCTGAGTGTTTATTTTTGTAGTTAGGTGGAGTACATGTTAATATTACGCGATACTGCAGAACTACAGTTTTCCAGTGAGGTAGGTTTAGAACTTTGGTTATGGTTGGTATCTACGCGACATGGTTCTACTTTCACATGCTAATTAAGTGAACAAAGCGAATTTTGTCTCATGAGTTCATCTGGATATCGTAAAGCAATGTTAATTACGATGTATCTGTATCTGGACAATAGGGCGCCGAGGTAGAGACTAATTTTGCAAAGCAAAACTACCATTTGGTGGACTCCCAAGCCTCTCCTCGCAGGCTACTGGACACAAATGATTTTCTAAGAACCAACGAATTTTGAGGCATTTTGATGGACTTCATGCAGATAGATGCTTTATATTTTTATCTCACCAACTACAATTGGTATTTAAGTTTAAATCTGAGATGGTTATGTTATAGTTTCATTTTGGTAGATTTGGCAGTGAACCCTGTGGAAAAGAAGAGCACTACTCGCCCAGAGGTTCATGTGTATGTATGTAATACAATATGGTTGTAGGTAGCCAGTTTTGATGAGAGCAAGTATTATTAGTTATACCGTTAAATCCTACAACTATTCTACTGCCTCCGTTCCAAATTATAAGATGTTATGGCAGGCTACCAAAACATCTTATATTTTGAAACATAGGTAAAAGAATTTTAGGCTGTTAGTGGTGGTCACGATTTCAGAAGCAAGTGAAATGTCTATATGTAGCAAATTATATGTTTGTTTATAGCCATCTTTGTATTTTATACTATTATTTGATTTGCCAGTAGAATGCATATGTGTGTTATATTTGTTTTGAGCCTCTGAGTTTTCCTACATAAATTTGCTAGTTCTAAACCTCTCGTAATATATAACATTCCCTCTCTGTCATATTACGTTGCTCCAGGCTACTAGCTTAGTGGTTTCAAATTTTAGCCTACTTGTTTCATATTTTCATTCTTACTAGAGTGGACCCTCTATTTTAGTTAGAATGGCTAAGTCGGCTATGGCATGATCTTTCTTTCGACCAGAATGTAGCCATCTATTATTTGA